>NC_057800.1:204333839-204396034 GCF_018294505.1 Triticum aestivum | reverse complement strand
AGGGATGGCCGGGGCGGCGGCAGACCGGCGGTGGGGAGTGTTTTCGGGGCGGGCGGGGTGGCGCACCATGGGCGGCGGGGGGCTGCTATTTGGCCGGCTCAGGGGGTGGAGGTTGAAGATGAACCGCAGGCCCTTGATTTCGTATCCAACGGCTGCAAAATCAACTGACCAGAGATGAAAAAGTCAGTCGACCGACGTGTAGCCTCACCTTGCTAGTGCGTCCAGTTTCGACAGCAAAATTCAGTTTTGACAGTTAAGTTCAGTTTTGACAGTTAAGTTCAGTTTCGACAGTTAAATTCAGTTTCAACAGTTAAGTTCAGAGATGAGCGGCTGATGTATTTTACATCTAGCACTTTGTGGTTATGTATTTTACGTCATGTATTGGAGATGCTATTAGAATTCAACTCAGGTTAACGTTGTTCGTTGTCTCTCTTGTCCTGCTTCAGCCTCGGCGTCGTACAACTCACCGGAGCTGCTCCAACGACGAAACCCTCCATCACAGCGGAGCAGTACCTCGGGCTCCATCTCCAGACGCCTAAGATCTTCTTCCCCTCCTCCGATAGCCAAGTCAGCCGAAGCATCCTCACCGGCCAACACAATCACACTGAGATCGACATGGCTTCGCCAAAGAGGTTGTACACTTGTTGCATCTCTTTTTTACTCTACATGTTATATATATTGTCCACTGAGCACACGGATTTGTTCCTTTAGTGTGTCCTTGAAAGAAAAAATGTAGGAATTTTAATTTTTCACTTGTCCTCCTTTTCAAATTCCTATTCATGAAGCACAAGACTAAGAGATAGTAGCATAATAGCATTATAACCATACATTTTCTTGTGGTTTGACTTAATCTCACCATGCTTCTTTGCATCCTGTGATCTTCCAATTGTTGTGAATCAAACACCCAGATTGGCAGAAATCCTGTGTTTTTAAATTCTCTGTTTTGCACGTGCATTCCTATCGTATTCCTGTCTATTTCCTATCCCTATATTGTTGTAATCCTCCAATTCAAACGAGCCCTTACAGAATTACTTCTCTTATAGATAGTTGTCAAAGAAAACCTTGTGTGGTTTGTCCCGCTCCTGCCGCACCGTCGTCCACCCCAGCTCAGCTGCTCCAATGACAGAAGGGTCCAGCACAGCAGGGATCCGGCCTCCAGACTGTCTTTCGCCGCCTCAGATCTTCTTCCCCGCCACTAGCAGCCATGAAAACTGCACTACCATCATCAACCGAGCAGATGACCTCGAGGACTACACGGGTCTGCAAGAGAGGTCGCACTCTTTCGTGTCTGCTTGCGTTATGCATCGCTTAATATTACATGCTACTTTATCGTCCTGTTCACCGATTAGACTCTGAGTCAGCTCCAAACTAATGGTCAAACTTGAGTTTTTAAATGGTTGTGGGGTACATATCGGGGCTGCTATCAATAGTATCTATCTACTATCTAGTTAATCTCCGATGTCTACTATGACTTTCATGCTGGGTGGGAAACAAACAGTAAAGAAGCCATTATCTGCCTTCTATTATTGGTTTTGGGTCTATCCACAGGTTGCTACCATCACTCTGGATTTCTGCATGCACTCCTTACATAATCTCACTATGTTTTATTCCTATGCATGACAGTTATTGTAAACAATGGAACTGGACATGTAGAGCAAAAGAGACGAGCCTTGTGTGGCAATAAAATTTCATGCAGACGTCGCTCCATGGTAGGTGCAAAGGCAGCCCCCCTCCACGCATTTCGGATTGTAATCGAGAGGAAGATATCTGTTCTGAGGGGGATTCAGAAGGAGAAGACAACTCCTATTTACCCCCTGAGGTCTTCGCTCTAACTTGGCATGCTGATGTTGGTTATATCATGCATATGGTGTCTTGCATTGCTTACTTTATACATCAAATATGTCATCTGCTTAGTTTAGACATCCTTTGTGTGAATGCCATCTGTTTAGTTTATTCATCGTTTATGTGAATTATGCAACGCCATCTTGTTTAGCCAGGCATCATATATGTGAATTTTGCAATGCCATCCTGCCTACCTAGTCATCTTATATGTAAATTATATCAGGCCATCCTTTTTTCGTTACGTATTACATTTGTCAACAATGTTATTACATTCAACTGCTCTTCGTGTGCATCAGCCATTTGACACGGTGATGGCAAATTCTGGAGTGAAAACAAGGTCTTCAGAGCAGACTATGCTATCTGACGAAGCGCATATCTCGCTGGTTACGGATAGCTCCTCAGAGGAGGATTCAGAGACAGATGACCATTCCTATTCCCCCCCCCCCCGAGGTGTATGCTCTAACTTGGCAGGGTTATGTTGCTCATATCGTGCGTATGGTGTCTCACATTGCTATGTCATTTGATTAGTTTAGACATGCTTTCACTACTAGGGAAAAGCCTAGCAGCAGCACGGGTTTTGGGCCTATTAGCAGCGCGGGGGCCGGCGCTACTAATAAGGCACTACAACTAACGTATAGCAGCAGCGCGGGTGCCACCCGCGCTACTACTACGTCCATTAGTAGTAGCGTGGGTAAAAACCCGCGCTACTACTAACCCGCAGATTTTTTTTCGAATTTTTTGCCCGAATTTTCAAATTTCTGAATTATTTAACCTCTAATCTCTAATCACCCTCATCGTTGCTTAATTTAATCTCTAATCACCCCTCATCATTCCAAATCATCTAACTTCCCGAACGGTCACCCATCCTCTCACTACTCCAGCCTGAGCACGCTTAACTTCCGGGTTCTATTCTCCCACGATTCCAAGTCTGCACTTGTTGTTTTCCTGACAATAGTAAGATGTCAATCCTATTAACCCTCGGGAGTTTAGCTTGAGCATGAAGTCACACATTTCGCTGTTTGAGTTTAGAACTATTGTTCTAAAAAACAATAATTATTTAGTAACACTAATATTTCTTGAATAAGGAGTTTGACCACATTTTGACCACAGTTTGACCAGATTTGACCAAAATTCCAAAAAACTGAAATAATTATTTAGTAACACTAATATTCTTGAATAATTATTTAGTAACACTAATACATCTTGAATAAGTAGTTTGACCACAGTTTGACCAGATTTGACCAAAATTAAAAAACTGAAATTTGAGCATAACTTTTTCCTTTTAGAATTTGAGGATTCTAAAAATTTGCAAACAGGCCGTAGGCCGTCTCCATCGTATCCGGATTTTTGTGCTGAACATTTTGATATATTATACGTTTTTTTCTGACATCGTATGCAAAAGTTATAGCTGTTTTACATTTTCCCTACACTTTTTGCAAAACATGTCCAAATTTAAGTTTTTAAATTTTCCTAACTAGTAGATGTAGTAACATAACTACATCTCAAAGGATTTTAAGTTTTGAAACATTTTGATATATTATACGTTTTTTCTAACATTGTATGCAAAAGTTATAACCGTTTTACATTTTCCCTACACTTTTTGCAAAACATGTCCAAATTTAAGTTTTTAAATTTTCCTAACTAGTAGATATAGTAACATAACTACATCTCGAAGGATTTTAATTTTTGAAGTTTTTATCATTTTCTTTTGCTTTTTACAAAACCTAAAAGGCGATCCACAGGGGGGGTACAGTTTCAAAATGGGACCTTTAGTAGTAGCGAGGGATTTTACCCCTCGCTACTACTATGGCATGTCCCGGAGGGGCACGGTTGAGACCTCTTAGTAGTAGCGAGGGGTAAAAACTTAGTAGTAGCGCGTGTTTATAACCCTCGCTACTACTATGGCATGGCCCAGGGGCACGGTAGAGACCGCTTAGTAGTAGCGAGGGGTAAAAACCAGCGCTATTGCTATCAACTTAGTAGTAGCGAGGGTTAAAAACCCGCGCTACTACTATGGCATGTCCCGGGGGGCACGGTAGAGACCGCTTAGTAGTAGCGAGGGTTAAAAACCAGCGCTACTGCTATCAACTTAGTAGGAGCGAGGGTTAAAAACCCGCGCTGCTGCTACTTAGCAGCAGCGCCTGCTTTTAAAGCGCGCTGCTGGTAAGATTCTATGTATAGGCTTTTCCCTAGTAGTGTTTGTGTGAATGCCACCCGTTCAGTGTCTAATTACCACATATGTGAATTATCCATTGCCATCTTGTTGCAAGACATTATATATGTGAATTATACAATGCTATCTTGTTGCAAAGGCATTATATATGTGAATTATGTAATGCCATGTTGTTTAGCCAATCATCATGTATGTGAATTATTTCATGCTATCATTTTTTTGTATTATGTGTTCCATTTGGCGACAACGTTTGTATATTCAACTACTCTTCCTGTGCATCAGCCATTTGAAGCGGTGATGGAAGTATTTGGAGTGAAAACAAGGTATTCAGAGCAGACAATGTTACCTGCTAAAGCAGACATCTTGCTGGTTACAGAGAGCTCCTCAGAGGAGGATTCAGAGACCGATGACCAGTCCTATTTTCCCCTGAGGTCTATGCTCAAACTTGGCAGGGTTATATTACCCATGTCATGCATGATGTCTTGCATTGCTTAGTTTTTACATCATATATGGATTGCCATCTGCTTACTTGCTTACTATATAAATCATATATTTGAATTATATCATGCCATCATGTTTACATAGTACATACACATCATCTATCTGAATTATGGCATGGCAACCCATTTAATAAAGACATCATATAGTTATATCATCTCATCCTGTTTAGTGTTTACAGTCATCATATTTTGAATTATGGCATTCTATCCGTGAATGTATGTGAATTATGGCATGCCAACCTATTTAATAAACACATTATATAGTTATGTCATGTCATCCTGTTTACATAGTCTCATATTTTGAACTATGTCTTTCCATCTTTTTTAGTTAGCCATCATAATGTGAAATTGTGTCATGCTATCCTGTTTAGTTAGCCATCATATATGTGAAATTGTGTCATGCTATCCTGTTTGGTTAGACAACATAAATATGAATTATTTCATGCCCTCTTTTATTCCCCACTATCCATTGCACCTGTCTATCATACAATGTCTATACTTTCAATTACTTTTCTTGTTTATCAGCCATTTGAATTGGAGAGCGTGATGGCAGTATCTAAGGGAGTAACAACACGGTCTTCAGAAAAGATAGTGCTACCAGTTGATGCAGATAGAACCACAGTTGTACTTGCCCAAGGACCAGATCCACCACACATAACCCAGAATCTCGCAGATTGTACCCCTACCCAGTTGGACAGAGAACCAGCTACACCCCTTCTAACCCCAACACCGGCAGATAGTAACCCAGTTCCAGTTGACACAGCACCGTCTCCACCACAGAGCACCCAAACACGAGCAGTTAGTAAGGGAACTGCAGTGCCCAAAGCACGAGGACCACCACTCTGAATCCCAACTCAATGCTTAAAGGAGAAGAAAATTTGTTCTCAGGTCAGGTTCTGTAGCTATGGTTCATACTCCTTTGCTCTTGCATGACTGTATTTACTCATACCAACTATTTTCAAATTTGAAGGATGGAATTGAAACTCCAATGGTGCAACAGGTATGTTTTAAACCTGTTTCTTTAACTAGTTTGCTGTTGTAACCTGCTCTATGTTGATTTCAGTTTCAATTGAATAAACAGTTATGTTCTCATGTCATGCACATTACAAGTGTTGTTATTGGTCTATAGTTACCCACACTTATATTCTGTCTATTCTGCTTTGTCTTGAACAAATATTATTTGAACTGTGTCTCTATCTTGATTTGGCAACAAAAACTGGAATGGTATAGACCATAAAGTGACCATGGTACATAGATATATGTTTGTTTCATGCTGTTATCCTGTCCACTTTACTACTGAACTCATTTACCAAAATGAGTTTCATATACAACATGGTAAACATGTGATGTGTCTGCTTGTTTCTCTTTTAGAATGCGGACAAAATATTGGATAACAGTACCGCGTTATCCAATGGTAAAGGAAGTAATGCAGATAAGGTTCAAGATAGTGAGACATCCCTGTTGGTCTCCAAGAAAGATGATAAAAACTATCTTGACGACAGTGAGGGAACCCAAAAGTCCTGTCTTGATGTAGTGTTCGAGTTACTGGCCACTACTACTGGCACAAGCTCTTCGAACTCGCTGCCTGAATCAGTTCGTCTTCTTGAGTCTCAACTTCAAGTTGAAAGACATCGATCAGATGTGCTGTGACAGGAAGCTGAAGGACTGAGGAAGTCCCTGCAGAATTCAGATGCATATTTTCTGGTGCAATAGCAAGCGCTGGAGGATTTAAGCGCCAAACAAGAGAAAGTTAATAAGCTTGCTAAGAATCTTGCCAGCATTATGGGTACCCAGGATATTGTTTCTTGATATCTTCTGAAGTGGTTTCAGTTCTGAATTTGTTTTGCTGTGGCGTTTATTTGCGCTGGTCGCCAACTTTGACAACCAGTGTATATGATATGCTGCTTTGTTCCCTATATTTGCACTGGTGGCGAACTTTGATGCCCAGTGGATGTAATATGTGCAATAGCCGTGATAGCCTAGCGTTAGTTGCTTGCTTATTTATTTCCTTGTTGTCTTGTTTATTTGTTTGCTTGTAGTCATTGCAGTTCTTTTTCCACGATTAGCTAGTGGCTGCAATAACCTATTTTTTAAAACTAGGCCACAATAACCATGGGCTAATATTTACTGTAGTGACACTGGGCCTCCTACTGGCCGTAGAAACAGTGGGCCTTCTATGGGCCGTAGAAACAGTGGGCCTTCTACGGGCCGTAGAAACAATGGGCCTTCTACGGGCCGTATTATCAATGGGCCTTATACGGGCCGTATAATCGATTGGCCAAACATGGGCCAAACAGACCACATTATGGCCGTAAACGGGCTAGAGTTGGAATCGTCCGTTCATGGGCCGACCATAATGGGCCATCGTTAATAGGCCGTATTTGATGACGCTATGAAATCGGCCCAACGTATTAACGGACCACAAATGGGCCGACTGTAACCACGGTCCGAATTTGGCCCACAAGCAGAAAACGACAGCAACGGGCCATAAGTAAACGAATGCTGGAAATGAGCCCAAGAATAAATGGGCTCTGAGAAGGCCGAAAGATAACATGTGCTGGAAATGGCCCAACGGAATAACATGCCGTTAATGGGTATAAAGTGATACACTGTTCATTACGGGCCAGTTGCACCACGGGCCGTTAATGGGTGTAAAGTGATACACTGTTCATCACGGCCCAGTTTCACCACGGGCCGTTAGTAGGCCAAGAGTTACATAGGGCCTCATATGGGCCGAAAGACATCATGGGCCAGAAGTGAAAACGGGCTGGAATCATATTGGATGGCCCAGATGACGCTACTGGGCCTAATTCGGATAGGGTGTAATGGGCCTTGGGTTAGCGGGCTGTAAATGGGCTATATTCGAACAAGCCGTTAACAGGCTTTCCATGGGCCAGCCCGCCAGCTTTTGACTAAGTCAAACAAGCCGGCCTTTTCACAGGAATGGGCCTCTGTTGGGCCGTGCCACGTGTCAACGTATCATAGGCGCCTTCCATCCAATGAGTGGTTGACATCTGTCCCAACGATGAGCCGACACGTGTTTCCTCCAGCCAATGATGATTTTACACGTGGAAAATCCCCATTGGTCGGGGCTGTTAACGGGTTATCGGACCCAAAACCTGACCCGACAACTTAACAACATTCCATTATGGTGGATGCCACGTGTCAGTCACCCCTGATGAAAGCACTTCTGTGACACGCGATTTATCGTCATGGAAGTGGACACTTCCGTGATGATAATTTTGGTAATGTCATGGAACACTTCTACGACAGCACAGGTATGACTATCTTAATTCTGTCATAAATTTGTCATGGATGTACATGCATGACAAAAAAAGCGACCTACTGCGACAAACACGTATCATCACGGAAGTGTATTTCTTTTGTAGTGGTGGTGGTTGTGATCTGAGGATGATCACGGTTGGTAAGTTGTCCTGAGGGATGTTCGAGCATGATCACAACATGTTGATATATAGTGTTGCATCCTTATAATTGGCTAAATATCATGATATTGTTTGTCATTATGATTATGCTTGTTGTGAGCTTGCAAGTACATTCAATGTACTGACCTGGCGTGTCATGCCAGATTTCAGGAAAGTCTCGTTGGAAAGGAGCGCTGTTCGAGTCTAGATCGTGTCCACATTGGTGTCCCTGTGAGATGGAGCTTCCGCTATGACGTTATTCCGCTACCATGTAGTTGTTAGGGTCGAGGCCCCTTTATGTTCACTAAATAATGTACATATTGATCAGCCGCACCGAGTGTGCTGCTTGGCCTCGACCGCTGTTGTAATATGAACTCTGTTCCGCTAGCATCAATAAAGCGGTTGTTTTCTGTACCAATATGTTGTGTGTTGCCAGAAGACATGGTCTCTGGCCTGGCAATGCAGGGTAAACCAGTCGCTCTGAGCCGGGGTGCCACAATGATTGGTATCAGAGCCTCGCTGACTATAGGCCATGCTAGACTATACGTGTTAACTGGACGTTAGGCGTGAGTAAATTTGAGTGCAGGTAGCAGTTATAGCTGGTTGTTGCATTCTAGTTATTTCATTATTATTGTTATGCTAACCTGCTAATGGTCATGAGTGTAGATGGCTCTGGTGCCGTATCCGTGCCAGTTGCAGCTGATGTCGTACACGTCACCGCACCTTCTCCGCAATGTGTGGCGTCGGTTGTACCCTCACGGAGACGAACCAGTCTACCATGTGTACCGAGAGCGTCTAGCGGACTCAGTGTATGAGTATCACGCAGTGGTTACTCTGCGCACCAGTTCCAGTTCTGGCTCTTACACTCGCACTTCTCGGAGCGGTTACGCCTCCACCGCTTCTCAGGCTGTCCAGTTTGCCGCATTTGATGTCCTTGTCGAGCTTCATTATACTGAGGTTCAAATGCAGCACCATCCAGGTTTCTATTACTACCCATCTCTCCACGACAATGGTTGTGTCCGTTTTCCTCTCATTGACCCGGAGTCTGATACTGTTGCTAGCCATCTTGCTCGTTATATCACTGCTAGCTATCTGATGATCCACGAGCTGGCTCGAGAGCTAACTCGTGCCCGTACTGCTTTAGCCGCTACCTTGGTCACTACTAGATCCACCACTACTCCGTCCTCACTGGGATTTACCCCGTATGTCCCATTTAGTTCTAGCTCTCCTATTTCGCCGATTACTCCCCCGAGTAGCACAGGCGTCTCCGCCGTGAACCCTCTCAGTGCTCCTGCCGAGTGGGTCTCACTTCTTGCTACCCCTGCAGCCCCGATGCTTCATCCTACCCCTGCCCCTGAGGGAGAGCCCTCGAGGCAGCATCGTCACATTACCTTTAACCCGGAGGTTTCCGTTAACCATGTCAGTTTGGGATCTGAGACCGCTTCAGGGGAGGACACCACAACACCAGCAGAGCAGTAGTGTCTTTGAGTATTCGCAGTCATCTAGATGGTGTACGGATGTAGTTGTATGCGTCATGATGCTTCATGTATGAGAGTAGTAGAACCAGTCATGTTGTTTAATTTTCATGTATGAGTCAATGTATAATTATGTTGGGACTTTAATCGCCATATTTTCTTCGCTCTTTTTGGTTTTTTTCGGGAGTTGTTGCTGGCTTTTCCCCAATTTTATTCTTGGATGTCTCTCATCTCGATTGCGTTGCCTTGGGAAAAATACTCAATAGGATGACGCGGGGAGGCAGCAGTAGCAACGTTCGTGAAAGAACTCCTGTTCGTCGTTCCGCACGACAGGCAGGATATTCTCCCGAGCCGGACGTTCAGCCACCACCTCCACCGCCTGATCCTCCCTCCACCGAGCAAGTTCTGCGTATGTTTGAAGAGAAAAGGAACAATCATCTGATTGAAATATTGAGAAGTGTGCAAGCTATGGTTGGACAGAATGGAAATCAAAATGGTCACCACTCAAAGCTGTCATATTTTCACAGGACCAATCCACCCAGTTTCAGTCAGGTTGTTGACCCATTGGATGCAGACGATTGGTTGCGGACCATGGAGAAAAATCTTGAGATTGCCCGTATTGAAGGAAATGATAAAGTCCCATTTGCGACCCATTACCTGGAAGGCGTAGCTGCCATATGGTGGGAAAATACAAAAGCCATGTGGCCGATTGATGAGGAAGTCACCTGGGAAAAATTCAAGGATAAGTTCCGCAAGTATCACATCCCTACTAGAGTTATGAAGGCCAAGCAGTGTGAATTTCTCGCGCTCGTCCAAGGAAATCAGTCTGTGGCTGAGTATCTGCAAAAATTCAATCATTTGTCCCATTACTCTCTATATGACGTGGCCACCAAAGAAAGGAAGATTGACAGATTTCTTGGAGGTTTAAATCCACAACTTCGGTGTGCTCTCAGTATGTTTGATTTCACCGATTTCCAAACTTTGGTGGACAAGGCGTTCATTGCTGAACGGGAGCACAAGCTTATATCGGATAATAGGCCTGCTAACAATGACAACAAGCGTAAGTTTGAGCCAAAGAATGATGGACAACCTGTGCAAAAAGCTCGTACCCGGCAGCCGACTTAGGTGGAATACATGCCAAATTGGCAGCAGAATGTTAACAGGACCACCACTCAAGTCAAGAATATTGTAACCAGTCCAACACATGAGGAGCGCCAGCGCAATAATACTTGTTTCATTTGCGGGCAGCCCAGACATTATGCCTAACAGTGCCCCAAGAAAAACAAGGTGAATGCTTTGAGCAGGCCACAAGTAAACTTTATGGAGTCAGGGCCAACAAAGCAAAACTTCATTGGGCACGTAAATCATATCTCCGCCGATGAAGCCCAAGAGAAGCTAGAAGTTGTCATTGGTATGTTTTCTGTTAATGACATACCTGTAGTAATTTTATTTGACTCTGGGGCTTCCTATTCTTTTATTTCTCGGAGTTTTGCCACCCAAAACAATTTTCCTTGCACCACTTTGGGCAAAAATATGCTGGTACAGACCCCGGGATCTATAATCAAGAGCAATCTAGTTTACCGTGATCTGGAGATCAATATCAATGGGATCCACTTTCCAACATCTCTGATAATCATTGAGTCTGAACAGTTGGATATTATATTGGGGATGAATTGGCTGACCAAATATCAAGTTTGTATAAACTGCGCAACCCGAGAAGTCAATTTGACCAGTCTGGATGGGCAGCTCATCAAATTCTATGCTCGCAAGCATGTACCCAAGCCAGAACTAGTTTGCACCGCTGTGGTTGAGTTGGAATTTATTCCTGTGGTCAGTGAGTACCCTGATGTGTTTCCAGAAGAACTGCCAGGCATGCCACCAGATCGGGAACTGGAATTTGCCATAGATCTTGTGCCCGGAACCG
This sequence comes from Triticum aestivum, assembly GCF_018294505.1. Classification (NCBI taxonomy): domain Eukaryota; kingdom Viridiplantae; phylum Streptophyta; class Magnoliopsida; order Poales; family Poaceae; genus Triticum; species Triticum aestivum. The sequence continues at coordinate 204,384,698 of NC_057800.1, read as the reverse complement.
CACCAATATACAAGAAGTATTACCGGATGCCCTCATCAGAATTAGTGGAACTAAAGAAACATCTTGACGAATTACTACAGAAGGGTTATATTCGTCCCAGCTCTTCACCGTGGGGATCACCTGCAATTTTCGTGGGCAAAAAGGATGGCAGTCTCCGTATGTGCATAGATTACCGTTAGCTGAATGAGGTCACCATCAAAAATAAATACCCACTGCCAAGGATTGATGATCTATTTGATCGACTGAGTGGGGCTAAAGTATTCTCAAAAATCGATTTACGGACCGGATATCATCAGCTCAAGATTAAAAAGGAAGATATTCCTAAGGCCGCATTCACTACACGATACGGTCTTTACGAATATACTGTGATGTCCTTTGGTCTTACCAATGCCCCTGCCTTCTTGATGCATATGATGAACAAAGTGTTCATGGACTTCCTCGACAAATTCGTGGTAGTCTTTATCGATGATATCCTCATTTACTCCAAGAGTGAAGAAGAGCATAGGGATCACCTCCGAGCAGTGCTCCAACGGCTCCGCAACCATCAGTTATACGCCAAGTTCAGTAAGTGCGAATTTTGGCTCAAGCAAGTCGGGTTTCTCGGGCATGTACTATCCGTCGAAGGTATAGCTATGGACCAGAGCAAAGTAAAAGATGTGCTCGATTGGGTACCGCCCACGACTGTAACACAGATCTGGAGATTTCTCGGATTAGCTGGATACTATCATCATTTCATTGAAGGGTTTTCCAAAATTGCTAAACCTATGACGGAACTGCTCTAAAAGGATACAAAGTTTGAGTGGACAAAGGACTATGAGAAGAGTTTTAATGAGCTAAAGACATGACTGACAACCGCACCAGTATTGACTCTTCCAGACATTTATCGCAGCTTTGATGTGTACTGCGATGCCTCCAGACAAGGTATTTGTTGCGTGCTGATGCAAGACGGCAAGGTAGTGGCATATGCATCACACCAGCTACGACCACACGAGGGAAATTATCCTACTCATGATTTCGAATTAGCTACAGTGGTTCGTGCATTAAAAATTTGGAGACACTATCTCATTGGAAAAAGGTGCCAAATTTTTACCGACCACAAAAGCCTCAAGTACATCTTCACCCAGCCAGATTTAAATCTGCGTCAGCGAAGATGGTTAGAGTTGGTCAAGGATTATGACCTTGGAATAAATTACCATCCAGGCAAGGCCAACGTCGTTGCCGATGCGCTCAGTCGAAAGCCCGTCAGCTTAAATGTCGTGTTAACATCATTGCCTACCGAACTTCAAGAAGAGATTGCTCAGCTCAACTTGGTCATCATGGACGCTGGCCTCACTAATATTTTGGAAGTTACCCCCACACTTGTGGTGGAAATCCGCAAGGCCCAGCCAGATGACGCCGAGCTACAAAAACACGCGAGGCAGCTCCGAGATTTCTTCAAGGACAAATTCGGTACCCTCCGATTCCGTGGACGAATTTTTGTACCAGATCAACCGGACTTGAAAAAGAAAATCTTGTCAGAAGCACACGAATCCTCGTATTCCATTCATCCGGGAGGTACGAAAATGTATGAGGACCTTAAACAAATATTCTGGTGGGATGGGATGAAGAAAGACATTGCCTATTTTGTAGCCTGTTGCGACATATGCAACAAGGTGAAAGTAGATCATCAGAAGCCAGCTGGACTTCTCCAACCAATGCTAGTGTCACAATGGAAATGGGATGGTGTATGCATGGATTTCATCACCGGATTACCTAGGACTCAGCGAGGCAAAGACATAATCTGGGTTATAGTGGACACCCTCACCAAGGTTGCTCACTTCATCCCAATAAGCACCAGATACAGAGCAGATGAACTTGCACAGCTGTATGTATCCAGAATCGTTAGTCTGCATGGAGTACCACGGACTATCACTTACGACCGAGGTTCTGTGTTTACCTCCGCTTTCTGGTCCCATCTCCATCAAGCCTTGGGGACAACACTAAAATATAGTACTGCTTATCACCCTCAGACGGATGGTCAAATAGAGCGAGTAAATCAAATACTCGAAGATATGTTGCGAGCCTGTGTGCTAGCCAATGGAGCTAAATGGGAAGATTGCTTGCCATACGCCGAGTTCTCGTATAACAATAGTTTTCAGACCAGTCTAAAGATGTTGCCATATGAAGCTCTATACGGTCGTAAGTGCCGCACTCCTCTAAATTGGTCTCAAGTTGGAGATAGCTGTATCTTCGGAACCAATCTCATGATGGAAGCTGAGAGACAAGTCAGGGAAATCAGAGACCGACTGCAATTGGCCAAATCCCGTCAGAAGAGTTATTATGATGCAAAGCACCGATAGGTCAGTTTCGAACTCGGAGAACACGTGTACCTCCGAGTCACTCCTATGAAAGGAGTTAAGCGATTTCAGACTCGTGGAATGCTGGCACCCAGATTCATTGGTCCATTCCCAAATATGTCTTGAGTGGGTACAGTTGCATACCAACTGGAACTACCCCCGGAGTTGTCAGATATACACGATGTGTTCCATGTTTGAGACGATGCATATCCCCCCTGAGAAAAAGACTGCAATGACTGAGATAGAACTGGCAAAGGATTTAACTTATGAAGAAAGACCATTCAAAATTTTGGATTAATTGGAAAAGGTCACACGCAACAAAGTCGGATTTTTTTCAAAGTTTAGTGGGAGCATCACACCGAGTCAGAAGCAACTTGGGAGCAGGAAGAGTTCCTTAAGAGTCAGTATACAGAGTGGTTTTCCCAAGCAACCAAATCTTGAGGACGAGATTCATTCTAAGTGGGGGAGGTTTGTGACAGCCTGGTTTTTGCCCTCTTTCATTTGTTTGAGTTTTCATTTGATTTTTTTTGAAACTTGGTGTTTTTGAATCTTTTAATTGGACTTAAACACTTGGGCATCCTTGGCTTTCACCCAAGTGTTCGCTTCACTCCCAAACCATCATTTCACTTCTGATCCACCTCAAAATAATCTTTGGAATATTTTTCTAAATGAAAAATATTCATCTTCTCTCTAAAACCCCTAAGCCAATTCTGTTTGCTCCAAAGCAACCCTAATTTTTATGGCTCATAAAATTCTAAGAAAATTCACAAATATTCTAGGGACCCTAGGACACCTCCCTGAGCAAAAATATTTCATCACTTTTTGGAATACTTTTTCTACAGAAAATCTTTTCTGTTCTGGATAGAAATGGTGGTTTCTACAGCAACTACCATTTTACTTGCTCCATTTGACCTGATCTTTCTTGTGCTTATTTACCTTAGTAACTCCAAGCTAGCCTCCAAAGCACAGCTACAAACTCCCAGCCATTTGACCACAGTAACATCACAAAGTTACTGTCCAGAAACTTACCAGACTTGTAGAACTTTCTCTACTGCACCTGGATCCAAACCAAACCGTGGTAAACTTCAAAACCACCGCGAACAACATGCCAGACATGAATTTTGGACGAAGGCTGGCCTATGGAGAGAGTTCGCGCGGTGACCACGCGTGTCCATGATGCCAGGCATGCGTGTCGACGTGCTTTGGGAGCCGCCGAGCGCTCTGTTCGCGCGTGCTCGCTTCCCCCGACTGCCAAACCTAGCCAAAACTCGCCACCATCATTGTCTCGACACCCTTAACTCCACCCTGGCACTCGCCGATACCGGAGCTCACCGCAGCAAGCACAGGCAAGGTCCGGCCAGCCCAACAGTGCGGCCGCATTGTGCTCGTCGTCACCCCCCTTGATCCCGTGCTCGTCTCCGCTCACCCATTGTGGCCGCTTGACCTCCGTCGCCTTCTCCCCCTCTCACTGACGCCGCCGGGCGCCATGGCCAAGTGTCCACCGGCGGAGCCCGAAGCACCCTCGCCACTTGCATATATATAGAGCCCCTCCCCAACCTTTTCGAGCATCCTCCAACACTCACACACATTCCACGGTCGAGTAGGAAGCCGTAGCCCGGCCGGGCAGGCTTCGGGCCGCCACCCCCGAGCTCGAGATCGCCGGCGATCCCCTCTGGTAGCCGCGCCAGCTCCAGTCCCTCCCAGGCCTGGGCAACCTCTCCAGGGCCTCCACCTCTCTTCGGTGAGGCCGTCTCACCCGCTTGGAGCCCCTGGAGCGGCCTCTGCTCACCGTCTTCTTCAACTCCGGCGACCTCCTCGTTCTGCCTCTGCTCGCGAGCTCGATTTCGACGCCGTTCGACCGCCCCTAGCCACGCTACGATACGGGCAGGTGCGCCTCGACCTCCTCTTGCCATCCCTCCCTCTCGTTTTGGCCGAAGAGCCCTCGTCGCCGTCGAGAGCTCTGGTGAAGCCGCGGTCATCTCTGTTTCCCTCTCCCTCTTCCCCCACCTGACTAGCGGGGCCCGCTAGTCAGCCACTCAGTACGTGCGCGAAGCGGTACGAGTGGTGGCGCCCCTGGGCTTTACGCCTTCGATGTCACCCCCCAGTCTTTTTCTTTTATTCAAATTCATTTTAATTTACAGAACACTTCAAACAGTTATAACTTTTTAACCATAAGTCCAAATGAATTGATTCTTTTTGCATTGTGTTCTTTGAAAGGAAATCTAACAGCTCACCAAAGATGAGATTTTTCTGAGCTGATTAGAATTTCTGGTGAATTTCAGAAGTGTTCTTGATATTTTCTTTGTGTGTTTAAAATTATTTTCTGAAGGTGAGGCTTGTCTTGAGGATCACCAGGAGGCTTGTGAACCTCATCTGCACTAAGGCAAGACACAACAACATTTTTATGATGCCATTGCAATATGTGTGATTTTCCCACTTGAATGAAATGATTAATCCTTGCATTTAAATAATTATTGAGTTATTTGTATTCTGTTAAATATTGACTAATTGTTATGCTTGATTTACAGAATAGTTGAAACTAATTTAGTGGATAAAGCAAGTTAAGATTTATTTGAGGTGATGTTGGAAATAATTTTGTTATGCATGATAGTTATTTTAGCTATACTTTTGCCTTCCTAAAATTGGTAAAAATTTGTTAGAAAATATTCTGTTAAATATTCTGTTAAATCATATTACTTGTTTTACAGAAAGTTTGAACTTAATTTAGTGATAAAGAAAGTAAGGACTGTTGATAGAAAAATCTTTTGCTATGCATATTAAAAAGTTATCGGGATTGTTTTCTTGCGTAAGAAATTAATGGAATTTTTTTACAAAAATATTTTGGTTAAGTTATGAGTCATTTGAGCTAGTAAAGTAACATGAGTTGTTGACGGTTATGATGACATCGGTCATTTTTATGATGCATGTGTTGTTTTGCATTTCATGGCATGCTATGACACTGGTAATTGTTAGTATAAAGTTGAAACTGAAAATAACTCAACTTGAATACACCGTTGACTGGGTCATGGTGCCCCTGAATCGAGTTCTTTCCAGTGCAAGCACATTTGCCTTTATGGGGGGCCTTGATTCGGTCCATTGACACGGCCTTTGGTCGGTGCCTCCATCTAGGGAAGGTTATGTCGTGTTTGCCCTGGCCCGGCAAGTAGGCATAATCTTGTGTGCTCGTTAATGAGATTATGGTACGATTTCCCCAAGTGGGAGTTTGGCCACGACGGTGGTCGGGGTGTCTTTGGTAGACACGAGGCCACCCAGGACCAGCCCGTTGGGGATTTGGGTCGGAGTGGCCGGGAGAGTGCTGTGGCAATGGAGGGGTTTCGTTGGAATGCTGTTGGTCCACCCGAATGGGAGTGCGAGGCCACGGGTTCCGTGGTGTGGGTCCAGTGTGCTACCTCTGAAGAGTGTATAATCTATCGATAGTCACGTCCACGGTTAAGGACCCCTCATAGTAGGTCCCACCATGGGTCAACGAATAATAAAAATTGCACACTAAGCTGTAAACTTTGCATTGTCAAGGATGGCAGAAAGGCCATCGAGGAATTTGGAACCAGATATTGGTCGTGGTTGTGATCGTTGTAAGGATCACGAGTCATTGTGTTTTACCATGTTGGTGGTGTGTTTTACCACGTTGGTGGTGTGTTTTACCCCGTTGGTGGTGGTTGTGATCTGAGGATGATCACGGTTGGTAAGTTGTCCTGAAGGACATTCGAGCATGATCACAACATGTTGACATATAGTGTTGCATCCTTATAATTGGCTAAATATCATGATATTGTTTGTCATTATGATTATGCTTGTTGTGAGCTTGCAAGTACATTCAATGTACTGAACTAGCGTGTCATGCCAGATTTCAGGAAAGTCTCATTGGAAAGGAGTGCTGTTCGAGTCTAGATCATGTCCACATCGGTGTCCCTGTGAGATGGAGCTCCCGCTACGATGTTATTCCGCTGCCATGTAGTTGTTTGGGTCGAGGCCCCTTTATGTTCACTAAATAATGTACATATTGATCAGCCGCACCGAGTGTGCCGCTTGGCCTCGACCGCTGTTGTAATATGAACTCTGTTCCACTAGCATCAATAAAGCGGTTGTTTTCTGTACCAATATGTTGTGTGTTGCCAGAAGACATGGTCTCTGGGCTAGCAATGCAGGGTAAACCGGTCGCTCTGAGCCGGGGTGCCACAGTCCCTTCCTTGGCTTGGTATATACATCAGTGTCATCCTCATGCTCTACAGGGGCATTGATCAGCTTGGCCCACTCAGCAACTGTGGACTGGTACCTTGTACCTTCAGACATCCAAACAATTCTTCCATTCGGGTAGAAATGAGTTGTTGAATAGAATTGCATGACAGGCTCATCATTCCACTTGGTTAATTTCTGACCCACAAAGGCATCAACTCCATTCATCTTGAAGCTCTCATGAACTCCAGGGAAGTGGTCTTCATTGTTGTCGATGTACTTACAGTCAACCCACTTCATGTCACATACAATGGGCTTCTTGTCCAGGAGCACAGTCTCATAGAAGTCCTGTTGTTCCTTGGTGTGGAACCTGTAATCTACAACAGTCCTCCTTCTTGAGGCATATGGATCTGATTGTCTCCATAGTCTGAGACCTGCATCCTTCCTTATCTTCATGTTCTCAGCCACTGGATGTGTATCATCGTGATCATGGATCTTGGGCTTTAATTTACTGAGCACATGGGCTCCATCTTCCTCTTCTTCTTCCACTTCAGGCACTAGGGCCTTGTTCTTCTCAGCAACAGGAATATTTCTTATGCTTCTCTTGGGAGGGACTTGGTGGCTTGAGCAGCAGCTTTGTGGGCAGTCTTGGGCTTTGAAGGAGCAACCCCAGACTTGGTGGCATCCCGCATCAGCTTTTGAGTCTTTGATGCTGGAGCAGCATCCTCTTCTTCCTCTTCTTTCTCATCAGATTGAATCATCATCGAGGGCTTTCCAATAACTCTGGCCATAGTTTTCTTGGCCCTTTCCTTCCTCTTCTTGCCTTCACCAGGAGCCTCTCAAACAGTTAATTTGGAGGTTTCAGGAGTTGAGGCTCTAGCTTTTGAAGTGGGCACTCTCTTGGCACAAGCCTTCTTGTTCAGACCAGGCCTTGTTGAAGCAGCTGTGCAAAATTCCTTCTTGACAACCTTCATCTTTGAGTTGACTTCTTCCTCAGCAGCAACATAGTCCTCATCCTCCGAGTCTGCGTTTCTCTTCCTCCTCTGCCTTGTTGCTGCCTTGGGCAAGTTGCTAGGAGTACTTCTGCTACCCTCATCATAGCTGTCAGAGGGACTAGTGCCCTCACTCAGGTTAACTTGCTCCTCAGACTTGTTCTGGCTATCACTCTGATCAAACATTTCTGACACTGCAATCTAAGAGCTGACCCTGTGAAAAGATATAGATGAGATAGAGTGGATGAGCATCATAAGGTGCAGAGATTTTGCAAAACATTTGAGTCAGAAACTTAGTTTTAGTTTTCCACAGAAAGCATTTCGGAGCTACCGATTTTTAAACACGGTGCCACCGAAGCAATATTGGAGTCCGAACTAGTTACATCGGTTAGACTGACAAGAAGTTCGGAGAGTCCGAGATTGAACTCGGTCACACCGATTTGCAAGTTTCGGTCAGACCTCAAGTTACAAGTGCAATGGCTTAAGCCAAAGCGGTGAGACCGATTTCTACAACTCAGACGGTCCGAGATGAGTTTGGCGGAAACCTAACCCTAAATTTTCGAATCAAAACCGATCTAAAAGGAGTTTTTGCTGGATAAGATAATCTCATACGTGGTAAGAATCATGGCATTGACTTTGTGCTAAGAATCGGAGGAAAGGATTGCACAAAGGATCAAGCTCATACCCTAACTTGGAGATGAGCTCGCTATGGTGGCAATAGCGGTGAAGATTCCCGTTGACGGCGGCGGAGACCAACAGCGGGAGGTCGCTGGCGATGAGGAGATGATCCAGAGACCCGAGTCAGCAGAGCAGGACACGCGTGGGCGAAGAGGTTTTGGAGGAATTTCCAAAAATGGCCTGTGGGTATATATATCCTCACCCTGTCGGTGTGACCGAGTGGAACAACTCGGTGGCACCGAGATGCAGAATCGCAAGCGGTTACTACAACTCGGGGTGACTGAACAGTTCTAATCGGTTGCACCGAGATGAAAACCTAGATCAACTCAATGAACTAGGTTTGACCGAAAGGATGAATCGGTCAGACCGAAATACACCGAGATGTTTTGGATGTTTAAGTCTATGACGAATCAGTGACTCCGAGTGCTCCTCACCCAAAGGGTTCGAATTTGACTTGATCAAACTTTGTGATGTAGCATGAATAGAGTTTGAGACGAGAAAAACATAGATAGCTAGAGGTAGTTCTTAGGCATTCTTGTCCATCCATTTAGCAAAAGAAAAAAGAGTCAAACAATCAAAGCAACAAATGGATGTCCTTGAATGAGAAAAAAAATATGCATTCAACATGCTCACATAATAAAATGGTAGATGAAATATGTGGCAAAGCATGCACAAACACTCTAGCATCTATCAAGCAATTGGCGATGACTTGGCCATCTATGTATGAGTATATTGACTAAGGAATCAAATGAGAACATTTGATCGTAGGTCATACTCATCGTTTAAGCACAAGTGGGGTTACCACTTTTACATAAAGCATTGTTGTGTTCACACCATTAGAGTTGCTTTAGCTCAATTCTTAGAGTAAAGCTCCCCCTAGATGTGATATCCCCCTTAAGAGGGATGAACTAACCTTGGGTTTTGTCGATGATGACTTCATGTAGATGTTGAAGATGTGGATGCTCAATGTTGGCGTAGATCATTTGGAACAATCCATTGGAATGAGTTGCACTTTCAATACCTACATGGGCTAGACCCACAAGAAACAAACAAGGATATCCATAGACATAGAGTGAAGTACACATAAGATGATGTCCATAAAAGCATACGGTTACCTTGTCCCTTTTCTTACCAACAAGAGGGTTTGTGACTCCTTGAACTAGTGCAAGATGTGGAAGTTGTTTGCACTTGTTCTCGCCAAAATGATATGAGTGAAGTATGTTGTCGGAGTCACCCTCAAGAACTCTCTAGTTCTTCTTCTTCTTCTTCTTCGGTATCCACATCAACTTGATAGGAATCCTTGGAGTTGTAGTCGTACTTGATGAAGTAGAACTTGGTGTAGTCTTGGGAACCCACTTGACCAAGGCCTTGGGAGCTTCTTCAAACGCGTCAATCTCCTCTTGAAGCTTGTCCGTGCCTTTTTGCTTGTGGTCTTGTGGTGGAAGATCATCTTGAGCTTGTGTTCCTTTGAAGGAAGTACGATCACACTTATCTTGTTGAGGAACAAACTTCGTCTTGGGGTATTGATCTTCTTTCCACTCAACTCCATTGGCATTGAACTTTCATTCAAAACCAACACCTTGATTCTTCCGGTGCCTTCCATGCTTGCGTATAATTTCCTCAAATTGCTTACTTCCAGCAAGGCTCTTGTAAACACCTTTCTCTATAATTCCCTTTAATAAGTTATTTTCTTGCTCAAGTGTAACTTGGCTAAGAGAATCATTAGTGGAATCAAGAGAACTACTAGAAGTAACAATATTGGATTTAGCATGATTATTGTTACTACTAGATGAAGAATCTTTCTTACTGTTGTTGCTAGAATTTACTTGTGGCATGTAAGTAGACAAGAGTAAACACTTGGCAATGTAAGAAGAACTTTTCTTACGAAGATCGTCATTGATTGCTTTTAAGAACCCATGCTCTTGCTCTAGGTTGAGCTTTTCAAAGTGTAGATTCTCATGAGTCTTTAAAAGCTCTCGATGATCTTCTAAGGTAGTTTCATGAGCTAACTTAAGAGTTTTTAGTTCTTTAGTTAGATGCTCAATTACCTTCTTATCACCGTCATTCGTTTTGTCTTGATTAGCATGATTAATAGAAAGTTCATCATAGTTTTCATCACTAGAGTTGTCAACAAGTAAATCATCATCACCTAGAAAATCATCTTCATCACTATTGAAATCAACATACTGGGTGTGATACCTTTGGGCCTTTAGCCGTGAAGCATCTTCCAATTCCTTCATTTGGTGAGTCAAATATATCATAGGAGTTGGTTGACACAAATGCTAGACCGGCAACACCTTCACCTTGACTATATTCGGAGTCGGAGTGATTGTCGGAGTCGGAAACGGATACCCATTCACCAACATGAGCTTGATGTCTTCGTTTTGTATAGCTCCTTGATGACTTGTCCTTCCTTCCCGAATCCTTGCTTCTGTGAGAGGTTCTTCATTCATAATGATCATATCTACTCCTTCTCTCTCTCTCTCTCTCTCTCTCTCTCTCTCTCTCTCTCTCGGAGGTGATTCTTCTCTTCTACTTCTCCTTTTAGGTGAGTCTTCTCTTATTTTGTAGGGAGATGTACACTCATTGGAGTAGTGTCCGGGTCTTCCACAATTGTAGCAATTACGCTCACGACTAGAAGATCTTTTATCATTGTAGGATCTTGACTTGGAACTTCTTTCTTTGCTTCTACTCTTGTAGAACTTGGTGAAGTTCTTCACCATTAGGCTCAATTCCTCATTGAAGACTTGTTTCTCACTTGATGATGTAGGAGTATCACATGAGTCTTTGTTAGCACCACTAGACTAGTTGTGAAGCTCTTATTTATCCTTGAGTGACATCTCATGAGCAACAATTCTACCAATAACTTATGTTGGCTTGAGATCTTTGTAATTGGGCATCATTTGGTTCAATGTGCACACGATGTCATATTTTCCATCCAAGGCTCTTAGGATCTTCTTGATGATGAATCTGTTATTCATCTCTTCACTTCCTAACCCGGCAATCTCATTTGTGATGAGATCAAGCCTAGAGTACATTTCAGCGACACCTTCAGCATCCTTCATTTTGAACTTGTCAAGATGACTTTGAAGCACATCCAATTTGGATTCCTTGATGGTGTCAGTTCCTTCGTGCATATCAATCAAGGTATCCCAAATTTCCTTTGCATTCTCAAGACGACCAAATTTCCTTTGCATTCTCAAGACGACTGATTTTGTTGAATTCTTCGGGGCACAATCCGCTAAAGAGGATATCGCAAGCTTGAGCATTGCATTGTAGCATCTTCAATTCTTTCGTGATAGCTTCACGATTTGGTTCTCTCCCATAGAAGAATTCACCTTGCAAGCCAATACACACAATGTCCCAAACGGCGGGGTTATGTCCAAGAATATGCATTTTCATCTTATGCTTCCAACTAGCAAAATTAGTACCATCAAAGTAAGAACCTCTACGGTGGTAATTTCCCTTACTAGATGGCATACTCTCGTAGGTTGTGAAACCAAGGCTATGATCACCAAAGCTATGGAAATCGAGGAAAATGGAGACCAAAGCTCTGATACCACTTGTAGGATCGAAAGTATGTCTAGAGGGGGTGATTAGACAACTTGACCAAATAAAAATCTAGCCTTTTCCCAATATTAAGTCTTGGCAGATTTTAGCAACTTATCACAAGTTAAGCAATCAACCTACACATGCAAGTCTAAGAGTAGAGCAGTGGAATGTAAATAATTGCAAATGAAGGTAAAGGGGATGAGTTTGGAGGGAGCAAAGGCAATGTAGACACGGAGATTTTTGGTGTGGTTCCGATAGGTGGTGCTACCGTACATCCATCTTGATGGAGACTTCAACCCACGAAGCGTAACGGCTGCACGAGTCCACAGAGGGCTCCACCCATGAAGGGTCCACGAAGAAGCAACCTTGTTTATCCCACCATGGCCATCGCCCACGAAGGACTTGCCTCACTTGGGTAGATCTTGATGAAGTAGGCGATCTCTTTGCCCTTACAAACTCCTTGGTTCAACTCCACAATCTTGACGGAGGCTCCCAAGTGACACCTAACCAATCTAGGAGACACCACTCTCCAAAAGGTAATAGATGGTGTGTTGATGATGAGCTCCTTCCTCTTGTGCTTCAAATGATAGTCTCCCCAACACTCAACTCTCTCTTACAGATTTGGATATGGTGGAAAGATGATTTGAGTGGAAAGCAACTTGTGGAAAGCTAGATATGAAGATTCTTGTGGTTGGATTGGAATGTCTTGGTCTCAACACATGAGTAGGTGATTCTCTCTCAAAAATGAGTAGTGGAAGTGTAGGCATGCTCTGATGGCTCTCTCCATGAATGGAGGATGGGTGGAGGGGTATATATAGCCTCCACACAAAATCTAACCGTTACACACAATTTACCAAACTCGGTTGGACCGAATAGTGAAACTCGGTCAGACTGATTTAGTTCAAAATGTGAACGTTAGGATTTTCGGTCGGACCGACATGTCAACTCAATGGGACCGATTTCATTAGGGTTAGGGCATAATGTAATCTCGGTGACACCGATCACATGAACTTGGTGAGGCCGATTTCTGTAATAGGCAAGCAGAGAGTTGGTCAGGCAAACTCGGTGGGACCGGTCACTCATTCGGTGAGATAGAAATGTTACGAAAAGGAAACAGAGAGTTTGCATTGCAAACTCGGTGGGACCGATTGCTCATCTCAGTTAGACTGAAACGTTACGAAGGGAAACATAGAGTTTGCAATCCCATCTTGGTGAGACCGAGATCCCTATCGATGAGACCTAACTGATTAGGGTTTCCGGCTATGGCTATGTCAAATGAACTCGGTGGCGCCGGATAGATCAAATCAGTGGGGCCGAGTTTGACTTTTGGTTTGGGACATATGTGGATATGAGAAAGTGGTTGAGGGCTTTTGGAGCATATAACTAAGCATTTTGAGCAAGCAAGCCATTAAGCAACACCTCATCCCCTTTTAATAGTATTGGCTTTTCCTATGGACTCAATGTGATCTTGGATCACTAAAATGAAAATGTAGAGTCTTGATCTTGAGCCAATATGTGTCCTTAGCATTTTGAGGGGTCCACATCTCTAGTCCATGCCATGCCAATCATTGAACTTTCTGAAAAGATTATCTTGAATGGATATTAGTTCAATGAGCTATATGTGGTTAATAATTACCAAAACCACCCAGGGATTAGTTGCACTTTCAGCGTCAGCGAGGCCCTACTCTGCCGAGGCCCCGTGGCGCCAATAACGAGGCAGAGGACACCGCTGGCTCCATCGATGACCCGCCCCGCTGGCACCGAGGCGAAGGATTTCGCCGGCTTCCGTGAGGCCTTGCTCCGTCGAGGCCCTGCTACGGCAACAATGAGGAAGAGGACATCGCCGGCTCCGCCGAGGCCCCGCCCAGATGGCACCGAGGTGGAGGACCTCACTGGCTTCAGCGAGGCCCTACTCTGCCGAGGCCCCACCCTGCCGACAATGAGGGGGAGGATTTCCCCCGCTCCGTCGAGGCGCCGCCCTGTTGGTAGTGAGACAAAGGACATCGTTGGCTCCGTCCAGGCCCCACCCCGCTGCCAATGAGGCTGCGCCACATAGAAAACGAGGAAGAGTAGAACACGGCAGGTCACCGCCGCTCGGGTCCAAGTAAGGCCACCGCTGCTACCCTCCGGTCGAAGCCAAGGTAGGCGGGTTGACCATTGACAGCCTATTAGCTTCTTGGCAGCGACGTGGAGTCAGAGAGCCGCGCTGGAGAAGAAGCTTCTATTTGGCTCAGCCGGACACGGGTGGGTAGCTTTGGTTAATTAATTATACCTCCAGTGCACCCCTTTTTAGTTGAATGTATGAAATGTAATGAAATCCAGCATGTTTATATGAAATCCGCCCGTCTATGAATGAATTTACACTACTAGGGAAAAGCCTATACACAGAACCTTACCAGTAGTGCTGTACAAAATCAAACGCTACTGCTACTTAGTAGCAGCGCGCGTAAATAAACCGTGCTACTGCTATGAGTTTTGCAGTAGCGCGTACTAGCGAAAAGCGCTGCTGCTATGTTTGAACTGGGCGCACATGGCTAGCCCAACCTAGCAGTAGCGCGTATACTGGCCCAGCGCTACTACTACTTTCCTTAGGTGTAGCGCGCTTACGTGTAAGGTGCTGCTGCTACCGGAAATAAAATAAAGTGAAAAACAAGTAGAAAAGTAAATGAAAATGAAAGAAATATAAAAAGGAGAAAGGAAAAAAAATAAAATGTAAAGAAAAATAAAAGAAAAAAGGGAAAAAAGGAGAAAGGAATAGCAGTAGCGGGTTTCAGGAAACGTGCTATAGCTAACTTAGCTATAGCGCACTTTCGGAAACGCGCTACCGTTATGTTTCACTTAAACAGCGGTTCCCCCCTCCCCCCGGCCACCACTTCTTCCCCAAATCCCTCGCCCTCGCCGCCGTCTCCCAAATTCGCCGTCGCCCCAGTTCGCCGCCGTCTCCTACCGGCGTGGACGCCCGCAACGTAGCGACCAGACCTCAAACAGTCTGATCTCTGTGCTCCGGTGTCATCCCCGGATCAGTAATGCTGACACCACACAGTACTCAGAGGATTTATAACAGAGTAGCAATCACACACTTATTACATCGAGTGTCTCAAAAGAGAACTTATTACAATAAATATGGCTTAAGGCCATCTAGTAACGATAACAGCGGAAGGCTTGGAAGATAAGTGAGTCCATCAACTCCAACGATATCACTGAGTATAGAACCACGACCTAAAAACTCCTTAATCATCGTCTGAAAAGTTTGCAACATTAACGTTGCAGCCCGAAAACGGGTCAGCACATGGAATATGCTGGCAAGGTAACACATAGAAAGTAATGGAATGCAACAGCTATACTATATGCATATTTGGCTGGTGGAAAGCTCTATGGTTACAGTTTTTGCGTAAAGCCAATTTTTCCCTACTTCAAAGGAATAAATTAATTACTATCATGGTGGTTGTTAAACATTGAGAATGGTTGACAGCATTCTCAATCCCAATTAAGTAACATCATTAAAACCCAACGAAATTAATTTAGAGTAACATGTTGAGATTCACATGATAATCCAGGTACTAGATACTCAAGATGTCCATAACCGGGGACACGGCTAACCATGATTAGTTTGTCACACTCTGCAGAGGTTTGCGCACTTTTCCCCACAAGACTCGATCGCCTCCGGTTGGTTTCTCGCACTACAGGGTGTTTGAGAAACGGATGACCGAGACATAGTCTTTGAGAAGCGCTAGCACCTTACGATCGGGTAGATCGTACCACCTACATCCCCTACATCTGCTAGTCTACCACTGTAAGAGTTCGCACAACTTAGTCAACTATGCCAGAGCCCATAATGGCTTGTGGCTGCACACGGAAGTTTCTAGTATGAATAATCTCATGATCCCTTTGAGCCTAGGTGGCGGTCCAAAAGAAAAACAGGCAAGTCCTGGAAACCCCAGGTGCCTCAATCCACCCAGATGTGTGTTAGGTTGCCACCTTAGATAAACCATTAATTAACAATCTCACATCTGTCATGGATATCACTCACCCAATCCACGTCTACTAGCATAGCATGGCATAATAAGCAAACGTAGAAGTAACTCCCAAAGGTTTGATAATAAACAGGTAATAGGTACTACCTCATCTACTTCCCATCCCACAATTTAATTAGATCCTAATCATGCAACGTGTGAGGATTGATCTAATGCAATAAAACTGGGTTGCAGAAAAGGTATGATCAAAGTGTTACTTGCCTTGCTGATGATCCGCGAAACCTAGAGATTCGAAGTAACAGGCGGCGCACTCCGGGTATTCTATCGCAGACAAACAACAAGCATACAATAAGTACTCATCTAATGCATAGGTAAAACTCAAATAGAAGATCTAACCAGAAAGTTCAACTTAAGAACCCTGGTTTGCAAAAGAATCAAATCGAACGAAGCAAAAGAAATCAAACAACGTAAGAAAACAACTTCGTTCTAGTAATCTGGATCTAAGTCAAATTTTACAGTAGCAAAAACATGTTTAAGTTGATTATTCGGAAAGAGGGTTTCGAGACGAAACTCCACGCGCTTGAATCACCTGATTCCGATAAACGAGCGAAAAGTTATACTAAAACGAAATCGGATCAGAAATCGCGATCAGAAAATAACCGCGGAAAAATCCGATGAAAAAGAAAAACGACGAACATTTTTTTTAAAACAGCACGGAAAATGAGGCGACGGCGAACCTCGGGCGGCGCACAACTCCGGCGGCGGCGGCGGCGGCGGTGGCGGCTGGGGCTGGGGCGCGCTAGGGTTAGGGCGGCGGTGGTGGGCTGGCTCGGCTCGGGCCTCGGGCGCGCCTTATAAAGGCCCCGGCAGGCGGAGTCCTGGCCGATCACGGCCCAAAGTCGGTTCCGCGTTTTTTTAATAATTCCGCTCGGAAGAAAAATAAAAAGAAATACTAAACGGACTCGAAAAATCACGAAATAAATTTTCCCGGGCTTCTAAAATCAAGCCCGATAAAGTGAACATTTATCTGGGCCCAAACTACAACTTTGAAAAACACGCATTTTTCCTAAATTCAAATAAAAATACCGAAAAACTCCGAAATAAGTCTTATTTGATTTTTTATTAAATCCTCAATATTTCTATATTTTGGGAAAGTCATTTTATTCCCTCTCTCATATTTTTGTAATAGAAATAATTGATGATAAAATAAATAAAATCAAATGATCCTGTTTACATAATTTGAGAAAACTAAAATATGTAAATAACGAAATCCCCAACTCTCTCCGTGGGTCCTTGAGTTGCTTAGGATTTTTTAGGATCAAAACCAAAAGCAAAATAAAATATGATATGCATGATGATCTAATGTATAACATTCCAAATTGAAAATTTGGGATGTTACAAACCTAACCCCCTTAAGATGAATCTCGCCCTCGAGATTCGGGTTGGCTAGCAAATAGGTGAGGGTGGTCTTTGAGCAAATCTTCCTCTCGCTCCCAGGTGGCTTCATCCTCCGTGTGGTGACTCCACTGAACTTTGCAAAACTTGATAACCTTGCTATGAGTAACTCGGCTGGCAAAGTCAAGAATCTTGACTGGTTTCTCCTCATAGGTCAAATTGTTATCCAACTGAATTACTTCCAATGGCATTGTGTCTCTCAAAGGTATGTCAGCCATCTCCGTGTGACACTTCTTCCACTGAGAAACATGAAACACATCATGAACTCTTGTTAATCCTTCTAGCAATTCCAACTTGTAAGCCACTTCTTCCATACGCTCCAAAACTCGATATGGTCCTACAAATCATGGCGCTAACTTCCCCTTAACTCCAAAGCGCTTAATCCCTCGAAGTGGGGATACTCGAAGATAAGCTCTATCTCCGACTTTGTAAACTGTCTCCTTGCGTTTAGAATCTGCGTAGCTCTTCTGCCTGGATTGGGCTACCTTGAGCCTATCGCGAATCAACTTCACCTTCTGTTCAGACTCCTTAATCCGATCTGGTCCAAACAACTGGCGGTCTCCAACTTCGTCCCATGAGAACGGTGTCCTGCACCTCCTACCATACAAAGCCTCGAAAGGGGCCATCTTCAAACTGGTCTGATAGCTATTATTGTAAGAGAACTCTGCATATGGCAAATTATTGTCCCAACTGGATCCATAATCTAGCGTACAAGCTCTCAGCATATCCTCCAAAATCTGATTGACTCTCTCAGTCTGTCCATCTGTCTGCGGATGAAAAGCCGTACTAAATTCTAACCTAGTACCCAAAGTCTCATGCAACTGCTTCCAGAACTTTGAGGTAAACTGGGTTCCTCTATCTGATACGATGTTCCTCTTCATTCTTCGAATATACCAGGATATCATCAATGAACACTACGACGAACTTATCCAAAAACTCCATAAACACTTTATTCGTCATGTTCATAAAATAGGCAGGCACGTTAGTCAGTCCAAATGACATAACGGTATACTCATACAGCCCATACCTGGTGGTAAAAGCTGTCTTCGGAATATCCTGTTCTCGAATCTTCAACTCATGGTATCCTGGTCGCAAATCGATCTTGGAAAACACTTTAGCTCCTTGCAATCGATCAAACAGATCATTGATCATTGGTAGCGGGTACTTGTTCTTGATTGTTACTTCATTCAATCCTTGATAGTCAACAACCATCCTTAACGATCCATCCTTCTTCTCTACTAGAAGTACTGGTGATCCCCAAGGCGAAGAACTTGGGCGAATGTAACCTTTATCCAGTAACTCCTTAATCTGCTTCTTAATTTCCACCAAATCTTTTGCTGGCATCCTATATGGTCTCTTTGATATTGGCCCAGTGCCTGGAAAAAGCTCAATCAAAAACTCAATGTCTCTATCCGGTGGCATGCCTGGCAACTCTTCGGGAAATACATCAAGAAAATCATGTACCACTGGTACTTCCTCCTGCACAACTCCTGTTAGGCAATTTACTTATGTTCTCTTCGGCGCATGCCGGGATACATACTTGATCCTTCTCCCTTCTGGTGTGGTAAGCAAAATTGACTTACTAGCACACTCAATATTCCCTTCAACTTTGATAACCAATCCATGCCTAATATCACATCCAATCCTTGAGATTCCAGTACTATTAGGTCTGGGGGAAAAACATAGTTACCAATCCTTAATGGTAACCGATCACACCATAGACTTGCCACATACTCTGCTCCTGGCGAGGTTACTAACATGGGTGACCTAAGGGCTTGGGTTGGTAGGTTATACTTATCCACAAATCTCCTTGATATGTATGAATGCGATGCACCAGTATCAAAAAGAACGAGTGCAGTAAATGACTTAACCAAAAACTTACCTATTACTGCATCGGGCTGAGCTTCAACCTCCTCCACATTAAAGTGGTTCACCTGTCCCCTGTTGAAAGGATTTGGCTTCTTTCCAGAGCTTCCATTGCCGTTTTGGCCTTCAGGACATTCATTTGCATAGTGTCCTGGCTTCGAACACTTATAGCAAGTGACGTGGCTCAAATCCTTCTTGGCTGGGGTTGATGGGGTGCTGCGGTTATGGCCATTGCTTCCTCCATTCCCATTACCATTCTTGGTGCCATTGTGATTGTGCGAGCTACCTACTCCATGGGTATGCTGAAAAATGTCCTCCTGGCCTAGGGGTAAAACGTGGCTTCTGCTGAGCTCCTGAATTATACTTTCCTTGTCCATACTTCCTCTTGCGGTTCTCAATGTGCTGATGCTTCCCTTCAATCATAAGAGCACGGTCTACCAACTCCTGGTAGTTGTTGAAGGTGGCTACCATCAACTACATACTCAACTCATCATTCAATCCTTCCAGGAATTTCTCCTGCTTAGCTGCATCTGTAGCAACGTCATCTGGGGCATATCGTGCTAGCTTACTAAACTCCTCCACATACTGGCCAATTGTCCGTCCTCCTTGGTGCAAGTTACGAAACTCACGCTTCTTCATGGCCATTGCTCCTGCTGAAACAAGGGCAGTACGAAAAGCCTGCTGAAACTGGTCCCATGTGATAGTGTCGACTGGGAAGGTGGCTGTGAAATTCTCCCACCAAGATGCTGCGGGTCCTTCTAACTGATGTGCGGCAAACTTAACCTTCTCCACATCTGTGCATCCTGCTGTGGTCAACTCCCTAGCTATCTTGCGGAGCCAATCATCTACTACTATCGGCTCGGTGCTACTGGAAAACACCGGCGGATTCAGCCTAAGAAAACGGGCTAAGTGGTCAACAGGTGGTGGTGGTGGTGGTGGGGTGTTGTTGTTGTTCTCCTGATTCTGATTCTGAACTAGCAACTGCATCAAGGTGTTCTACTGCTGGATCAACTGGGTGAGCTCCGGCGGAAAGGCAAGTCCGGGGTCACGTCTCGGAGGCATCTGAGGTTTTAGAAAAGACGAGATATAAGAATAGAGGGGGTCTAAAGGGAAAACACTACCCATATGCACATGAGGCAAAAGCACACAATTCACTTCAATCAATCAAACAAGGACATACAATCGATCTAGCTATCGCAAAAGTGCTCGGACTACTATATTTACATGGTGGACTACTACTATTGATGAGGTGGTCTACTAGAAATATTCTACGGTTGTAGACTCCATGATATCTGCTCCTGCTTCATCCACATAGTCATCATCGCTACTATCTTGTTCCGAGTCGGTGCCGTCAATGATGATGTAGTCTTCCGGGCTAATCTCCTTGGGTTCTTCGTCTTCATCTACTGGTGTCGGGCCTCCCATAAATATTCCTAGCTTCATAGTTAGGTCGGCATTCTTCTCCACCAATACCTCAATTTCTTCTTCATAATCTTCACGTGTAGCCTTGAGTTCTTCCTCCAGTTCCTTGATTCTAGTCTTAGCCTTCTTCAGATCTATCATGTCGGCGCACATCTGATTCTCCTGTCGTCGAATGTGCTGGTTTAACTCCTGGATAAAAGCTGCAATTGATCTATCTTTCCTGGTGCTGATCATCTCCCAGTGTTCATCTCGGCGCCCACAAATCTGGTAGATAGTATCCTAAGATCCTTGCGGTAGACTTCTCCAATGCGTCCCATGGTGATGTGAGCTGCCATACTCTTTCCTAGACTCCAAGTTGGTGCATCAAAAGAAAACTCTATGGGCTCAGTGACTGGCATGAACGTCCTTCCTGGAACTTGAATCATCTAGCGCTCTTCTTCAGGTAAAGTGGCATTGTAGGTTCCCGTGAAGCTTGGTACTCCTATGTTCAGGTATCTAGTGACTCCCGTGTACCTTCGTCCGGTTGGGTGAACTTGTTCCTTGCATCCGCCATCCTAAAGAGTAGAAAAGATGAGAAGTCAGAAGAGAGGAGAGTGAGTAGTGATCTAGGTCTTTAGCTTAGTGGTCATGTCCTACAGTCAGCGTGTGCTCTGATACCATCTCTGTAGCGACCAGACCTCAAACAGTCTGATCTCTGTGCTCTGGTGTCATCCCTGGATCAGTAATGCTGACACCACACAGTATCGGAGGATTTATAACAGAGTAGCAATCACACACTTATTACATCGAGTGTCTCAAAAGAGAACTTATTACACCATCTAGTAACGATAACAACGGAAGGCTTGGAAGATAAGTGAGTCCATCAACTCCAATGGCATCACTGAGTATAGAACCATGACCTAAAAACTCCTTAATCGTCGTCTGAAAAGTCTGCAACATTAACGTTGCAGCCGAAAAACGGGTCAGCACATGGAATATGCTGGCAAGGTAACACATAGAAAGTAATGGAATGCAACAGCTATACTATATGCATATTTGGCTGGTGGAAAGCTCTATGGTTACAGTTTTTGCGTAAAGCCAATTTT
Organism: Triticum aestivum; assembly: GCF_018294505.1. NCBI lineage: Eukaryota > Viridiplantae > Streptophyta > Magnoliopsida > Poales > Poaceae > Triticum > Triticum aestivum. The sequence goes on along the minus strand of NC_057800.1, from coordinate 204,363,144 downwards.
CCCCTACTTCAAAGGAATAAATTAATTACTATCATGGTGGTTGTTAAACATTGAGAATGGTTGACAGCATTTCAATCCCAATTAAGTAACATCATTAAAACCCAACAAAATTAATTTAGAGTAACATGTTGAGATTCACATGATAATCCAGGTACTAGATACTCAAGATGTCCATAACCAGGGACACGGCTAACCATGATTAGTTTGTCACACTCTGCAGAGGTTTGCGCACTTTTCCCCACAAGACTCAATCGCCTCCGTTTGGTTTCTCGCACTACAGGGTGTTTGAGAAACGGATGACCGAGACATAGTCTTTCAGAAGCGCTAGCACCTTACGATCGGGTAGACCGTACCACCTACATCCCCTACATCTGCTAGTCTACCACTGTAAGAGTTCGCACAACTTAGTCAACTATGCCAGAGCCCATAATGGCTTGTGGCTGCACACGGAAGTTTCTAGTATGAATAATCTCATGATCCCTTTGAGCCTGGGTGGCGGTCCAAAAGAAAAACAGGCAAGTCCTGGAAACCCCAGGTGCCTCAATCCACCCAGATGTGTGTTAGGTTGCCACCTTAGATAAACCATTAATTAACAATCTCACATCTGTCATGGATATCACTCACCCAATCCACGTCTACTAGCATAGCATGGCATAATAAGCAAACGTAGAAGTAACTCCCAAAGGTTTGATAATAAACAGGTAATAGGTACTACCTCATCTACTTCCCATCCCAAAATTTAATTAGATCCTAATCATGCAACGTGTGAGGATTGATCTAATGCAATAAAACTGGGTTGTAGAAAAGGTATGATCAAAGTGTTACTTGCCTTGCCGATGATCCGCGAAACCTAGAGATTCGAAGTAACAGGCGGCGCACTCCGGGTATTCTATCGTAGACAAACAACAAGCATACAATAAGTACTCATCTAATGCAGAGGTAAAACTCAAATAGAAGATCTAACCAGAAAGTTCAACTTAAGAACCCTGGTTTGCAAAAGAATCAAATTGAACGAAGCAAAAGAAATCAAACAGCGTAAGAAAACAACTTCGTTCTAGTAATCTGGATCTAAGTCAAATTTTACAGTAGCAAAAACATGTTTAAGTTGATTATTCGGAAAGAGGGTTTCGAGACGAAACTCCAGGCGCTTGAATCGCCTGATTCCGATAAACGAGCGAAAAGTTATACTAAAACGAAAATCGGATCAGAAATCGCGATCATAAAATAACCGCGGAAAAATCCGATGAAAAAGAAAAACGACGAACAATTATTTTTTTAAAACAGCATGGAAAACGAGGCGGCGGCGAACCTCGGGTGGCGCGCAACTCCGGCGGCGGCTGGGGCTGGGGCGCGCTAGGGTTAGGGCGGCGGTGGTGGGCTGGCTCGGCTTGGGCCTCGGGCGCGCCTTATAAAGGCCCCGACCAGGCGGAGTCCTGGCCGAGCATGGCCCAAAGTCGGTTCCGCGTTTTTTTTTAAATAATTCCGCTCGGAAGAAAAATAAAAAGAAATACTAATCGGACTCCAAAAATCACGAAATAAATTTTCCCGGGCTTCTAAAATCAAGCCCGATAAAGTGAACATTTATCTAGGCCCAAACTACAACTTTGAAAAACACGCATTTTTCCTAAATTCAAATAAAAATACCGAAAAACTCCGAAAAGTCTTATTTGATTTTTTTATTAAATCCTCAATATTTCTATATTTTGGGAAAGTCATTTTATTCCCTCTCTCATATTTTTGTAATAGAAAAAATTGATGATAAAATAAATAAAATCAAATGATCCTGTTTACATAATTTGAGAAAACTCAAATATGTAAATAACGAAATCCCCAACTCTCTCCGTGGGTCCTTGAGTTGCTTAGGATTTTCTAGGATCAAAACCAAAAGCAAAATAAAATATGATATGCATGATGATCTAATGTATAACATTCCAAATTGAAAATTTGGGATGTTACACGCAACCTCCATCGGCGCCCTCCACCTCACCGCTGCTCGAGCCCGCCCAGGACCGCCGTTGCCCATGCCCGAGCCCGCCCTCTCTGCCCCTGCCTCCATCACTGAGCACCTCCCCGCCACCGTCTCTCCCCTCTCTGTAAGTCCCCCACCCCTCCCCCCACTCATCTCTCTCTGCATTTTAGCGAAAAAAAATTAGTAGAGCAAAAGTTTGTTTATAGCAAAAAATTTAGTTTAGAGCAAAGGATGTTAAGTAGTATATGTTAGAGCAAAAATTAGTTTAGAGCAAAAAATTTGGTTTACAACAAAAGTTAGTTAGGGCAGTGGGGTTTAATTAGGGTAGATGCTGCTTGTATAGTATATAGTGATACTAGTAGATGTTAATTAGGTTAGGGCAATAGTGGTACTAGTAGATGTTAATTAGATGTTTTTCAGTTAGGGCACTAGAGTTTTGCTAGGTTAATTAGGTTAGTAGTGCTGCTAGTAGTAGTGGTACAGTAGGTTAACTAGGTGATGTTAAATGAATAACCTAAATGAATGAAATTAGTAGTTAACTGAATTTTTTTCCTTTCATCATTATAGAGCACTAAAGTTAATTGAATTTTGTTCTATTAGTAGTTAAATGAATTTTCTTCTACACTTTGTTTTTGAATTAGCTTGTGAAATTTGGACATGTGGTTGCTCGTGTATATTTGGACATGTGTTGTGGTGTCGAAGAGGGATAATTGAACACTGTTTCCAGGGAATGATGCTGAGTGGCCTATGTTTTGCCGGAATGTTGATTCATTTCTGTTCCGGCAAATTTCAGGTTCTCGATTTGTCCACTTTTTAGCAAAGGTCATGCCGAAATTTTCCGTGAATTTCGGCATGACTTGTGCTACAAACTAGGACATATCGAGTGCCCGTGATTTGCCGCACCAGGAAGGAGTCAACATTCCTGCAAAACAATAGGCCATTTTTATGTCATTATTCTTTTTATTAGGTCTAGAATTAATTGACTAGATTTAATCATAGGAAACATGGCTAGCAACGATGAAGGACAGGGTTCTGGTGATTGCGACGACGCCTACCGGGCGGCAGTCGAATTTTTTAGCCTTACGGACGATCAGCCGATGTTATTGCTGGGCCCACGAGTGGCATCGGGGACTGAGACCGACACGCAGACCGGTGCTGAGACTGAGACCAGCGCTCAGACTCAGACCGGCATCAAGACCGACGCTGAGACAGAGACCGGCGCTGCCTCGGGGAGCGGAGCCGGTGTAGAACCGAAAGCAAAGAGGCAACGGGTTCCTAACAAACTCAGGACTACTAGAGTGGTGGTCACGGAGGTGGACGACGGCAATTTTGAGCCAACGGCGCCCGAGGAAGCGCGTCGATGCTACGGTAATCAAATAGGTTGCATCGTATGGACAACCGCCACCATCAACGATGAGAAACTACAGAAGATAGAAAATATGAGGAGCTCCCTCCTAAAGAAGTTTCACCAGATATTCTTGTTCCCGGGCCGGAATGAGAAGGATTATAAAGATCCAGATGAGGACCTGGCAATGAAGAAGATAAACAAACTCGCCATGACCAAGTTTAGCGACGCGTTCGCCGCCTGGAAAAATGGAGTGAAAGCAAGGATCATCGACAAGAAGGAACCCTACTTTGAGATTGTAAAGGATAATTCGACAATCACGAAAGAGCAGTTTCAAATAATCAAGGAGGCTTGCAAGGACGAAGATGCCAAAAAAAAGTCTAAGTACATGAAGGGGCTTCAAGAGAGGAACTTTGGGAGCCACCACCTCGGAAGCCGTGGTTACGGCGGAAAGAGGTCCAAATGGGCCAAGGAGGATGCGGAAGCCGCGAGTCTGGGAATCCCAGACCCCTTGGCGGAGTTCACCGTCCCGCAGGAGCGTGACGTCCTCAGGGCCCGGCACCGTTGGGACCCAGTGAAGAAGGTTTACGAGACAACACCGGTCATTACGGAGTTCATGAGACTGCTGGTAATTTTAGTTTCTGATCAATTCGACTGCACATTAGTCATATTTGTAAACGATCCTTGTGCCTTTTGCAGAGAGAGCAGCACAGGATTGCGGCCGAAAGCAACTCGCCGTCTGAGGCATTGGCGAGGCCCAAGTGGGACACTCCATTCAACCGGGCGTTGAACATATTGAAACAACAACCGGTGGATACTCGACCGTCGTATGGACACTTGCAAGGTGTCGGAGACGGCGCCACGTGGAAGAAGTACTACTGTGAGACCACGGAGGAGAGAAAGGAAAGACGGAGGTTAAATGAAGAAAACATCGACAAGAGGGTTGAGATTGCGGTTGAGAAGAAATCAACATAGACAGTCGCAACAGCGGTAGCTGCCGCAAAACAGGTGGCTGTAGATATTTCTACTACCTTGGTTCCGGCCGTTTTCAATTGGACCAGGCAAAATCCAGAAAAAAATGCAGTGGACTTTCCCCTTGCTGACTTCTTGGCGGGGAGCAGCTCCACTAGCGTTGCACCAGCACCTGCAGCTGCACCTGCTCCCGCACCGGCTCCCGCACCAGACGTGCTAGGCGGTGCTTCGTCTTTGGCTGAGCTCGACGCCCTCACGGTATCTGTCACACCGGCCCCCTTCAATATAAATGTATAATCTCCCGTTTTTGTTGTCTTTCGGATGTCTCACGTTGCAGACTTTTCTTTGCAAGCGGACGAAACCCCGTGCACCATATTGTACACCATCGGCGACCAGAAGGTGGATGTGGGGAAGGCGACGATAATGGAGCCGAAGGAACCATTGTTCCATAGCCGGCCGATCCCCCCGAACGTCTTCAAGGTTTCCGTGGCCAGTGTCAAACCGGGCCACGAGAATTTGCCTCCTCCAGTACTACTGGGGGATGATGATGAGACACTGCGGCGGCTTGGTGATTGTTGCAATGCTGGGTGGGTCCTGTTGTGGCCAAAGAGTCTGCTTCGTTTGGAGGCGGGTGGGAGCACACCCATGAGCACGCAGCCTTAGCAAGGTATGAACATCAACACCCCACCTACCCAATTAGCGTCGGGTGTCGGGTTGGGTGATAGCGGACGGGGTAAGGAGGAGGCTCCATTAGTCACTGATGACGTTGCCATGGATGAGGATGAGGACGACGATGGTGCCGCTGAACAGTATGTCTATACTGGCGCCTCCTCAGGGTTTGAGTGTCATGAGTCGGTGCCTAAATTGCCATCTCAACGTATTATGGACGACCCTCCGGTAGTAAAGAAGTTTAGGAAGAGAGCGAGGAAAGGCAAAAAAGTTGTTTCTATGATCCAACCGCCTCAACAGCCTCGGCTTCAGGACCGTATAGATATCCCTGATGCGGGTGAATGGCATATCCCCGATCAACCAATCCTACCTGCAACAGCGCTACGGGCCAGATTCGGCGATCTAAAGAGACTTCATGACGATGTGCTGCGGGTAGAGAAAGACTTCATCACCTCGAAAGATCAAGGATACCCACTCTATGTGGTTAACGTTCCGCGACAAATGTCATACATCGACAGCTTCCCTGCGGATAAGTTCTTTCTCCGATTCGGTTACATATTCGACATGTTTCACGTGAAGAAGCTGGATTTTACGTTTGTCCGCCTTTATGCCTTGCACATGAACTACATCATCGGGGTTGAGCAGATATCTCATATCTGTGTCGCTGACCCGTACTACATGCACGAGGGCTTCTTGGGAGTCTGCACAAAGCACCGTGAATACGTGAGGGATTACATCGCCAGTTTCATGCTCGCCAATAAGGACAAGGGGGCGATTCTCGTGCCTTATCATCCCGTGTAAGTCATCCGCACTGCTATCCTTCCTTCGATTTCAATCATTCATTTGCATGGTGGAGGCTAATTAATTTGAGGACTTATTTTGCGCAGCGGCGGGCCCGCCGTCCTCATCATCCTCTACCCCCGATTCTCACACGCTCTTTACTTGGACTCATCGAAGAACATTTACAAAAAGGATTACATCCACATCAAGGATGTTCTCGACAGTGCTATGTATTACTACCAATCAACGGGTGGAGAGGTTAGGGACAAGAAGATAAGGGGCGGCAGGGTCGCCTTCGGCCATAAGACCGACTTCTGCTGCATCCAGCAACTAAACGATTCTCTTAATGATGGATTCTATGTCCTACACCACATGCTAGAGTGCAGACGAGATCACCAGAACCTTCGCATGCCACCTTCTTCCGGCGATGCCCATATTCTGCAATGGGCAAAGGACATAGGAGATATCGAGGATCATCGACTTCGAGCTGAGTTCTATAACATCCAGCGCAAACTTGCCCAAATCATCATGAAGGAGGTCGTCGGAAAAACAGGGATGTTCTATGGAGAAGGACAAATGTCACGGGAAGACGTCCGAACATGGATAGCCTCCCAGCGTCTCGACCTGAAGCCTTTCACTAGGCTCGGGGACTATCTCCCTGACTTGGATGGATGGAATGACATGTTGGAGTGATTGTCGATATATGACAATGTGTCCGTTTAGTCCATACTTTCTGTATGACAAAACTTTGAGTTATGCACGGTGAAAATTTATTTGTGATGTAATTAAACCGTCCTCCTCCTCGACTAGCGAAAATCACTCTAGTTAGGGCATTTTGGGGTACGATGAACTTTGTTATTTATTCTTATGATATGTTGTTTCTATTTTTGCCAAGTCTGTCTCTTTCTATTGCTCAACTATATATGTTGCATATCATCGACTCATGTGATGATGCAGGTGCATAGATCATAGATGGTGAAGAAGTGCTACGCCAGGAGTATATATACGACAAGTGGCCGGAGTGTAACGCCCCAAGACTGGAGCTTCAGATGTCTTCCAGGGTTTTCGGGTTTCGTTGTGTGTTTTGTTTCGTCTGTTGCATTCATCTTTGCATCGCGTGCATTGCATCATGTCATTTCTTTTTACTTAACTCAACTAAATAAATGGCATGGATCTTTGATCCATTTAAACCGAGGGAACTCACATGGTGGTTTCTCTTTATAACCTATCCTCCCGATAGTAGGGAGCTATATTCAATATTTCTTTAATTTGATATTCACCATAACACACGTGCAAAAATAATCCTCATGCCTATTTCCACTTCGAGTTTGACCTTCAAATCTTGTCCACAATTCTGTATCTCTTTTATCGAGGTTCCTATAAAAACCGAACATTTTGGACCTTCCATACCCCCACTTTCTATTCACCCATTTGAATTTAATTCAAATGTGTTTGAATCGAAGCCTTGCATCCATGCCCACTCCTATTTTCTTGGATTAGACTCATTTTTATGAGTTTGAGAGTATATTCTTTCTCCTACCATCTTCTTTTCTCTCTTTTCTTTCTTTCTTTCTTGTTTTTCTTCTCTGTTTTTTTGTTCTTTAGAGTGAAAGAGAGAGACAGCCCAGCCTAGCTACAACCTATGTTGGGCCGGCCTCTAAGGCCCAGCCCGCACCCCTTCTAACCCTAGGCAACCCCTCCTCTCACCGCTCCCTCTCATCCTTCCCCTACCGCCGCCAACCACACACACCAGGAGTAGTCCCGCTCAGTTCCCTCATGCTCCTCCCGTAGCAGTCCTCGCCCCCATGCCTGGCCCAAGCGCCTCTCCTCTCCTGCACCTCGTCCATGGCGCCGTCCAGCCGCACCACGCCCTCAAGTGCCCGGCCTCCCTCCGTTTCGTCCCTGCTGCCAAGCCTTTGCCGTCTGCCATCGCCTCCTCGACCCGCCACCAGGAACCATGCCGCGCCACTCCGGCGATCCATCCCGCCAGCGAACTTGACCATCCGGGGCCTCCTTGGCCTCCCGATCCGTCGCTATAGCGGTCCCTGCGCCCCAGCCTCGTCGGCGCCCGTGCCTCCTCCTCTGCATGCCGCGCCCGAGGCCCTGCGAGCCAATCTCCTCCTCGAGCTGGTCCGCCGCCACTGTGCTCTCAGTCTCTGGCAGCTGCTGCTGAGGTTCGGCGCCCCTGTTTCTCCTTTGTCACTAGCGAGCCGCGCCCTCCTCCATGAGAAGCCGAGGCCCAGCACATCTCCGTCGCGTCCTCCTTCTGATCTGTGTCCGCCCCGTCGCAAGGGAGCACGGGCCCCTGTGCCCTTCCACGGTGTCACAGCCTCACGGGAGCCACCGCTGCGGATGTCCAGTGGGACGCCCTGTCGCGGGACCTCGCCGTCCGCCTCCAGCCTCATTCACGATCGCACCAAGTCCAGCAAGGCGTCGCCCATACACGTTTACCGTGCTGTGTCCCTGCATCGCGCCCCTGTTGCTGTTAACGCCAAGTCCAAGGGTCACTGAGGGAGTCCTGGATTAGGGGGTGTTCGGGTGGCCGGACTATACCTTCAGCCGGACTCCTGGACTATGAAGATACAAGATTGAAGACTTTGTCCCGTGTCTGGATGGGACTTTCCTTGGCGTGGAAGGCAAGCTTGGCGATGCGGATATTCAGGATCTCCTACCATTGTAACCGACTTTATGTAACCCTAACCCTATCCGGTGTCTATATAAACCGGAGGGTTGTAGTCCATAGGGAATCAACTCCATACACAACAATCATACCATAGGCTAGCTTCTAGGGTTTAGCCTCCTTGATCTCGTGGTAGATCTACTCTTGTACTACCCATATCATCAATATTAATCAAGCAGGAGTAGGGTATTACCTCCATCGAGAGGGCCCGAACCTGGGTAAAAAACATCGTGTCCCTTGTCTCCTGTTACCATCCGGCCTTGATGCACAGTTCGGGACACCCTACCCGAGATCCGCCGGTTTTGACACCGACATTGGTGCTTTCATTGGGAGTTCTTCTGTGCCGTCACAATCAGGAAGGATGCCTCCTCCCGTCTTTAAAGACGGCGCCGTTGCTAAGGGAGCCTTGGCTGTCGGCCAAACCCTCTGGCTAGGTGGTTTCCTCATGACCGCCTGTTCGGCTGTTGCACCGACGGTGACCTCTCGGGTCATCAAAAGTAACCTACACGTCATCTCGGAGCTCGTCGAGCAGCTAGATCCAATGGAGCTCTCTTCCGTAAACGAGCTCTTGGATCGCATCGCCGCCCTGGGGGTCGCTACGGATTACGACCAGGTTGGGCTTAAACACGATCTAAGAGAAATTAACTCTCCCCAAGTCACCCACCATGTCGCCGTGGTAGAGGCGCAAGGCGGCGACCCTTCATCTATTTTAAGGAATAGCTACGTCCGAATTCCCGACTCCTCCAAGCCGGATACCCGCGGAGAGGAGGATGTAACTCAAGACCTGAGCTTAGGATCAGGCAACGGGCTAGATTCGTTGGACAACATCCAAGAATCCGAACTTCAGAGTTCGGAAACTCTTCGGCCTCCGAATCTTGGATTGGGTGAGGTTTCAGATTCAACGACACCCGCCCACCTGAACATAAGCGATCTCTCCCAAATCAGGCAGAGGCCCGAGGAAACAGTACATCATTACTGGGTTAGATTCCTCCTAGTTATGAACAGGATAACGGATTGCCGCGAGGGAGACGCAATCTCAATTTTCTGCAGTAATTGCACGGATGAGGGAATCCTTAACACCGTAAGTCATCGTGATATTACACGCTTCGCTGACTTGGCGTCCATAGTACAAAAATATTGTGCGATGGAAAGTGCCTGGAAAACCGAAATAAAATTTTGGGATAAGCCGGCCTTGAATAGTAATCCCGTCCGAACTAAGAGGGTGCATCATCATAAGACACTCGGGATAAACAGCAAAAAGCCAAAACCCTCTATAGGGCATGGAACCGTACTGGAAAGGTGGCTTGATGGACCCTGTAGAATTCATAGTACAGAGGACGCCACACCAACTCACAGCCTTAGAGCATGTTGGATACTCCGGCAGGTGGCCAAAATTGGCGAGGACCTCTTAATCCTGGAGGCCGCAGAAAGCCAGCCCGAGGACACCAGTACCATTCTCACAGTCTTCGAGACTTTCGCATCAAACAATATGCGAAAAAGAACACTCCGCAGCCTCGCCGAAGTCTATCAAGTTGCAACAATAAATCCATGGAGCGACACTGCTATTACCTTCAAGGCAAGTGATGAACCTAGATTCTGAACAGCCCGAGCACCAGCCGCATTGGTCCTCAGTCCCATAGTGGACGACTTTCGCCTCACCAAGGTGCTCATGGATGGAGGCAGCGGACTGAACCTCATTTATGAGGAAACCCTTCAAAAAATGGAAATAGACTGGAACCGCATCGAGCGAAGCAGCACGACCTTTAGAGGAATAATCCCCAGTCGGGAAGCGCGCTGCACAGGAAAAATCACACTAGATGTGGTGTTCGGCATGCCGGATAATTACATGTCCGAAGAAGTCACGTTTCAGGTGGCCCCGTTTAAGAGCGGAAATCACGCTTTACTAGGGCAGGAAGCATTCAGAATCTTCCAAGCAATACCCCATTATGGGTACATGAAGCTTAGGATGCCCGGGCCGAATGGAATTATCACTCTAGCTAGTGATCCGGACATAGCACTCCGCGCCAAAAACAAGACGGCCGCATTAGCCCTTGAGGCGCTATCCGAAGCCTTAGCGGCCGAGGAACTGACTGCGCTACGCTCCACGGTTAACAGGGATGGTCTGATACTTGATAAGAGATCCAAGTCCACATCCTTCAAGCCAGCCGACGAAATAGTCAAATTCCAGGTCCATCCAATGGACCCCAATAAAACAGCTTCCATCGGGGCACGACTGAACCCTGATGTAGACACCGCACTATGAGAGTTCCTACGAGAGAACTGGGACATTTTTGTCTGGCACCCTTCAGACATGCCAGGGATCCCACGCAGGTTGGCCGAACACAGCTTAAATATCCTAAAAGGATTTAAACCTATCAAACAAGCCCTTCGGCGTTTTTCCGAACCCAAGAGACAGACTATGTGAGAGGAGCTAGCCAAGCTATTGGAGGCCGGGTTCATCAGAGACATAAAACATCCGGACTGGCTAGCAAACCTGGTGATGGTACCAAAGAAGGACAAATCCTGGCGCCTGTGTGTCGATTTTAAAGACCTTAACAAGGCTTGCCCAAAGGATCCCTTCCCCCTCCCCCGCATCGATCAAATTATTGATGCCACCACAGGACATGATTTGTTGTGTTTCCTCGACGCATACTCCGGTTACCATCAAATTAAGATGGCAGAATCAGACCAAGCTGCAACAGCATTCATCACACCATACGGCCCATTATGCTTCAACACAATGCCCTTCGGACTGAAAAACGCCGGCGCAACATATCAGCGCATGATCCAGACATGTTTGGCAAATCAGATCGGCAAAACAGTGGAGGCGTATGTGGATGATGTGGTTGTCAAATCAAGACATTTCGAATCTCTCGTAGACGACTTGAGGCTTACATTCGATAACCTCCAAAAATATGACATCAAGCTCAACCCGGAAAAATGCATCTTCGGCGTTCCAGCCGGAAAACACTTGGGCTTCATTGTATCCGGTAGAGGAATTGAAGCAAATCCAGCCAAGATCCGAGCTTTGTCACAATTGGATATCCCAAAGGACCTCAAACAAATACAAAAATTAACCGGATGCGTGGCGGCTTTAAGCCGCTTCATCTCCCGCTTGGGAGAAAAGGCACTACCCCCCTATCGCCTCCTTCGGCGCACCGAACAGTTCGAGTGGACGGAGGCCGCCACGGCCGGACTTGATGAAATAAAATCCATATTGGCAACAAACCCAGTCCTGGCCGCGCCGAACACCGGCGAACCAATGTTATTGTACATTGCAGCAAGACATCAAGTTGTCAGTGCAGTACTCGTTGTCGAGCGGGAAACGGATGGACACAAATTCCCCCTTCAAAGGCCGGTCTACTACGTATCCACCGTCCTCACTCCATGCAAATCACGGTACCCGCATTATGAAAAGATTGCATACGCGGTATTCATGGCATCCCGGAAGCTATGACACTACTTTCAAGAGTGTTCCATAACAGTAGCCTCGAAAGTACCACTCAGCGATATTATCAACAACCGCGACGCAACGGGCCGGATTGCAAAATGGGCCATCGAGCTTCTCCCGTTCGATATAACCTATAAGCCATAGCGAGTTATTAAATCGCAAGTTTTGGCCGACTTCATCGCAGAATGGACAGAGGCCGAGCTCCCTAAAGAGGACGACACATATTCAAACTGGATTATGCATTTCGACGGCTCCAAAATGTTGGCCGGACTAGGGGTTGGCGTCGTCCTGACGTCCCCCACAGGAGACATAGTCCAATATGTGCTCCAGATCATGTACATGGATTCCAACAATGCAGCCGAATATGAGGCCCTCCTACATGGTCTCCGGATAGCAGTATCCATGGGTATCCAGCGCCTAGAGGTACGCGGGGATTCAAACCTCGCGATATCCCAAATAAATGGAGACTTCGACGCCAAGGACCCAAAAATGGCAGCTTACCGCAACACCGTCCTAAAAATGTCAGCTCGGTTCGAAGGGCTGGAGTTTCACCATATAGCCCGAGAAAACAATCAAGCAGCAGACGTCCTGGCACGCATAGGAGCAAAACGCGATGCAGTCCCCCCAACATCTTTTTGGAAAGATTGTTCAAGCCATCCGTAGCATGGGAGGGGGAACCCGCAAATAACAGCCCGGACCCAGCCGCACCACTCGACACCGAACAATCTGACACAATTGGAGGCTCTGCCAATGAAATTACACCTTCAGCCCATGTAATAATGGCGGTCATCGCCCCATGGACAGAACCATTCCTAGCCTACCTTACTAGGCAGGAACTCCCGGAGGACCAAAACGAGGCCCGCTGCATAGTGCGGCGATCTAAAGCCTATAGAGTCCATGAGGGAGAGCTTTATAAGAAAAGCACTACTGGAGTCCTCCAAAGGTGCATCTCCGAAGAGGAAGGGCGGAACCTTCTGGCTGAAATTCATGCCGGACTCGGTGGTCACCACGCCGCTGCTCGGTCCCTTGTTAGCAAGGCTTTCCGTACAGGCTTTTATTGGCCGACGGCCCGGGCAGACGCTCAGGACCTAGTCCAACGATGCGCTGGTTGCCAACTTTTTGCCAACCAAAGCCATATGCCACCCACCGCACTCCAAACTATACCCATCACCTGGCCTTTTGCGGTCTGGGGGCTTGACATGGTCGGACCCCTTAAAGGTGGGACCGATAGGAAAAAATACTTACTGGTCATGGTGGATAAATTCACCAAATGGATAGAAGCCAAGCCTGTTAAAACGGCCTAATCCGGACCTGTGATAGACTTCATATCCGGGGTTGTACACCGCTATGGCGTCCCCCACAGCATCATAACCGATAACGGTACAAACTTTACCGCCGACGAGGTAAAACTCTGGTGCAAAAACATGGTCATTAAGCTCGATTATGCTTCCGTCTATCATCCACAAACCAACGGCCAGGTCGAACATGCAAATGGTCTTATCATGAGCGGCATTAAACCCAGACTGGTGCGGTCCCTCAAGGAATCTAACACGCACTGGGTAGAGGAGCTCGACTCCGTGCTATGGGGGCTGCGGACCACGCCAAATCGCACCACCGGATACACACCATTTTTTATGGTGTACGGCGCAGAGACAGTTCTTCCCTGCGACATAATTCATGACTCAGCTAGAGTGCGCATGTACGAAGAAAGAGAAGCCGAGCTCGATCAGCAGGACAACTTGGACACCCTGGAGGAGGAGCGTGACGTGGCAAAAGCCCGTTCCGCATTTTATCAACAGCAGGCCCGAAGATATCAAAGCAGAGAAGTACGGGCCAAAAGTTACAATGTTGGCGAACTAGTTCTACGCCTGCCGGATAAGAAAAAGGACAAACTCAAGCCCAAGTGGGAAGGTCCATTCATAATCGACTAAGTCCTGACTGGCGGGGCGTACCGCCTGCGATATGCGTCAGATAACCGACTCGAGCCGAACCCGTGGAACGCCACCCGTCTCCGAAGATTCTATGCCTAGCGCCGGACTCTGTGTTCGTCTCCTTCCTCTGTCCATTTTTTGCATTTTTCTATCTTACATTTCTCTCCTTCCCCTCTTTTCTTTTATAGCCCTTAAAGGCTCATCTAGTGACGCGCCACTCGTGCTCATTAAACCTGGGGGCTTCTTTAACAGAAGCTTATTTATACGGGCTTCACGCCCAACACATGCGTCAAACTTCCGCATGTACCTTTTTCTTCACCATTATATGCATCGATATGACTTAAGTTTTGGCCAAGCTGGGTTGCCTGGCTCCTGTGCTTACCCCTACGTTCCCGATTGTTCGTCTAGGCGGTAAAGGGAGCACCTCTGCGATTGTTACTGTCGGGTCAGCCTGATGTGTACCTCAGACTGGGTGAAGCCGAAAGCTAGTGTTCTTAAGGGAATATTCGGTCGGTGAGATAAAAGATGATGTTTTTACTCATTCTATGCGCCCCCAGATGCTTTTTTCTATGTCTTTTTACGCAGTCCGGACATGCACTTTAGGGCATGCCTCCCAGCGAAAGGAACCCCTAATGGAACTATTCTCTCTGGAAGATGTTTCTTACTAACCATGTAATATAACATAACTAGTTGGGCACTTGTCTGATAAAGCACTAATGACCCCTACGCCTGGTCTCCATGCATACCATGGTTCTTATATAACCGCTATGGTATTCGGACACACTTCGGATCGTCAGGTCCCGAGGTTGAAGCGAAAAGGTCGGCAATGACAAACGATCTACAATCCAGCTAGAAGGCATTACACATGTCAATTCAAAATTACATAGTCATTCGGACTAATTGTATTCCTCTTCTATACCATCTAATAGGCTGTCTAATTTACAGTCCTGCTGGGAATACTTCGCGGCCAACTCTACTTGGCCGTATACTAAGCTCACAGGGATCTCCTTCCCGTCAGGCCCCACTGGTCCAACCTCGGCCATGTCGTTTCGGTCAGACTTCGTAAAACGGGTCTTCACCATGGCCCAGGCTTCCCTAGCGCCTTGTCGGTAGGCCGATATCTTCCACAACCGGAAGCGCCACCGAGCTCCCTTCAGCTTCTCCGCAAGCTCGCTAAGGCCCTCGGGCATGGAGTGGGCAGGCCATAAGGCTTGGGCAACACCTCCTGCCGAATTCGCTCGTGCAATTGCATGAGTTCGGGAAGAAGGTCACCCGTAGAACCGGGCATCTCCTCTGCAGGACGACCTGTGAGCATACCTACAGACATTACTCTATTAGTCGACTTCCTCGCCGAACTCTTTTTTCAAAGTTCGTTCAAGCACTTACTAAATATGCCGCGTCGAAGCCGCTGATTATCCTTTGTGGAGTCCGACAGCTGGCCACGAACATCTTTAAGTTCGACGTCCAGCCTGGTGTTGGCATCCTGAAGATCATTCTTCTCTCGCCTCACCTTTGTCAACGTACTCTCACTGGCCATTAGCCGGAGTAAGAGTCGTTGCTTTTCCGGATCGAGTCCGGCGCCATCTGCAACATGATTTGTCAGATTTGCACCCACACCGCACAATACTAATCTTTCGAAGTGTATCTTACCTGAGGGGGTCTCTTTGGGCTCCGCTGCTGCGGCTAGTGCGGCCTCTAGTTGGGCCTTGCACTTTTCCAGCTCCTGGGACAGTATAGTATTCTTCTCTGTAAGAACCTGCATATTAAATAATCCTTAAATCAGTTGCTCTAACTATTTCAAGTCTCGGGGGCTACTAGTATATATATATATTTGACCAAAATTTTCTTACCCGTATGTCTTTTACATACTGCTCTGTGGCTCTGGCTAAACCATTTTGAGCGGCACGGAGGTATGCATCTCCCGAATTAAAGGCATCTAAAGCCTCTTGGGAGAAACAAGCGTCGCGTAGAACTGTCCGGCGACGCCTGTGGTTCATGGCACTCTCCACTTCAGAATTTGTGGCAGACAGCCTGTCCGCATCCTCTATCGGAGGAGCGTCCGGTATGCGCCTTGTGCTCGCCTCTGCTTCCTGGCCAGATGTTGGAGCCTGGCTGGTAGAGGCGCGATTGGCAACCTCTCCGGATATAGTCCGGCGAGGACTCTTCGTTCTGAAGATAGAACAAACGTTAATATGCCCTGACAGAATAACACCAGGAAAACAGAGGGTGCGCTATACCTTTGCGCCGGCATCTCAGTCCGGACTACATTCCTTTTTGCCCCACGGGGCCCTGCGGCCCCTCGTTGGCTAGCCGCCGCAGGTTCGGCCTCCTGCCTCAGAAATCTCCCCTGCAAAACATGGTTGTCGTCAGAAACACCGGAATACGTGAGAGTGGAATCTCTCTCAAGGGAATGAGACTCCGGTTTCTGTCACCTGGGAGGCCGGGATTAACCCTGGGTAATCAGCCGTGATGGCTACCAAGGTATTGTCCTTGCTTAGCTGATGGAACACCCCGTCGATAAGCTCCACTGATATGTCCGGATCCTCTTCGGAGTCCGGATCGAGGGACCGTTCTGGGTCCTCGGGTTGTGGAGGGCGGTTGTTTTTATCCTTTACCACCTGTCGCAGTTCCTGCATTGAATTCGTTAGACTACATATCTAACCGTGGAAGTACAAAACAAATGGGCAAGCGCAGTTGTTCGCTTACCCAACTTGGAGGATCGTCCATAGTAAATCCGGCCTGCGGGTTGACGCGGAGGAATTCCTCCTTTTCTCCCTTGTACAAAGAGGATAAGATCTTTACTAGAGCGGCAGCTGAGGCTGGCCCCTTACAACCGTAACGGGTGGCGTCATCCTCCCCGTTGAAATACCACATGGGGTGGCCTCTATATTGAAGTGGCTGCACCCCCCGCATAATGCATGCGGCCATGACTCCAATCATGGTTAGTCCGGAATGAGCCAACAGTCTTATCCGGCCCATCAGGTAAAGGACGTCTCTGTCGCTTTCTCTTTGAGAGCTCCGCGGACGCCAACTCAAGCGTTTCTTCAATGGAGCACTATTGAACTCAGGGAGACCGACCCCGATAGGGTCCGGTAGTGGGACGTCATCTATATAAAACCATTCCAAAGGCCAGTCCTCGGACGCCTTCTTCAGGGTTCTGGATAGGTATCCGGTCCCGGCGATGCGCCATACTTCGGCTCCGCCCACTTGGTATATAGACCCCTCTTTAGAACGGGGCACCAGGCAGAATAACCTCTTCCACAGCGCGAAATGAGCCTCAACGCCTAAAAATAGCTCGCAAAGGGCGACGAAACCCGCAATATGCAATACGGAGGCGGGCGTGAGGTTGTGCAGCTGGAGGCCGTAGAACTCCAGAAGCCCACAGGGAAATGGGTGAATTGGAAATCCCAGTCCCCTTATTAGATAGGGGACGAGGCACACCCGCTCTCCTTTAGAAGGATTGGGGGTGCTCTCCGCTTGTTTTCCGCCATTATAGGTGGCGAGACCGGCTCGGACCGGGACCATGTATGCCTGAGGGAGAAATCCCTTGGCCTGAAGTGACGCTAACTCGCTATGCGGGATGGTGCAACTCTCCTAGTCCCCGGGTTTGGGACCGGAGGGGCTAGAGGAGGAGCTGCGACGGCTGGTCATGTTGGAATGGACCTTTGCTGGAAGCGCTCTGATGATAACTCGCGGAAAGGAGAAGATGTGGTTTGGACCTAAATCCCCATCCCGTTAAATAGGCGGCTTGTTTATACGGCTAGGGGTGTGGATGTAAAAACACCCCGGCTTTTCGCATTCGTTTGAACACATGGAAGACGGCCATTATTGGGCATGGAAGCCGAGGAGCACTACATTACAAAAATCGGACATTATTCCTACAGGTACACAAGATTTGGAGAAGAACCCGCCTTGCAATGCCAAACAATCTGCGCGCCGGACTCATCGTCATTGAAGCCTGGTTCGGGGGCTACTGAGGGAGTCCTGGATTAGGGGGTGTTCGGGTAGCCGGACTATACCTTCAGCCAGACTCCTGGACTATGAAGATACAATATTGAAGACTTCGTCCTGTGTCCGGATGGGACTTTCCTTGGCGTGGAAGGCAAGCTTGGCCATGCGGATATTCAGGATCTCCTACCATTGTAACCGACTTTATGTAACCCTAACCCTATCCGGTGTCTATATAAACTGGAGGGTTGTAGTCCGTAGGGAATCAACTCCATACACAACAATCATACCATAGGCTAGCTTCTAGGGTTTAGCCTCCTTGATCTCGTGGTAGATCTACTCTTGTACTACCCATATCATCAATATTAATCAAGCAGGAGTAGGGTATTACCTCCATCGAGAGGGCCCGAACCTGGGTAAAAAACATCGTGTCCCTTGTCTCCTGTTACCATCCGGCCTTGACGCACAGTTCGGGACCCCCTACCCGAGATCCGCCGGTTTTGACACCGACATTGGTGCTTTCATTGAGAGTTCCTCTGTGCCGTCACAATCAGGAAGGATGCCTCCTCCCTTCTTTAAAGACGGCGCCGTTGCTAAGGGAGCCTTGGCTGTCGGCCAAACCCTCCGGCTAGGTGGTTTCTGTCACACCCTAGCTAGTCATGCATTAGAGTGTTGCATCATGTTTACTCTTTCATCAGAAACTTGAAATGGGGATCTGTGAAACCCTCAGAATCATTTTGAAAATGACCCAAATAAAAATTTCTCCAAAAGGGTCCAAGAAAATGATCATGTTGCTCTCTGAAAATATTGGACAGAGATAAAAATCAAACCAATATTTTTAAGAGCTCATAGGTATTTATTTTGGGCATTTGGAATTAATGCATAAATATTTGCATTGGAAATATATTAATTATATATATTAATGTATGTCCAAATATTATGCCAATTATAAAGGAGCTCTGGAATAATATATTTAGCTCCTGCAAAAATTGGCATAAGTTAAATAAATGATTTAATATATTATTTAAATCAAAACAAATGTCAGAAATTAGAAAACAGAAAAATAAATAACAGGAGGAGCTTACCTGGGCTCCTCCCTGTGCAGCCCAGCCAGCTGGCCGGCCCAGCCAGCAGGCGGCCCAGCCCGCCTCCCTCCTCTGTCGTCTTCGTCCTCGACAGAGTGAGGGGAGTGTGGCCGGCGCGCGCGCGCGCCACCGCGCCACGCCACCTGCTCGGCTGCCTGCCTGCCCTCCCCTCCTCGCTCGATGCCCCGGACGACGCCACGCCTCCCCCTGCTCTCTCTCACTCTCCCTCAGTTCCTCCCTCCTCTCCCTCGCTCTCTCTCTCACACGGCCGAACACCACCCTCGCCGCCGTTCGCCACAGCAGCCGTCTCCGGCCACCCCTCGCTCCCCCGATTAGCTCAGGAGCTCCGCCTCGACCCCCTCTTCCTCCCCACCGCTCCACGGGTCTCCGGAAGCCCTACATCGCCGCCTACGTCGCCGTTCCCCTCCTCGGCCACCGGAGGTCATCGCCGTCGATTCGCTGCACTCCGGCCGTCCCCGAGCCCGCTAACCATCCCTGCAGCTCCGCGGTGAGCCACCGATTCGATTCCCCCTTGCCCCGTCGTCCCTAGCCTTCTGTAGCTGCCGCCCCCTTGAGCTCCGAAGCTCGACGCCGCCGGCGATGTCGCCGTCGTGGCCATGGTCACCGTAGCGCCCAACCGAGCACACTATCGTGCTCCACACCTCACTAGGAGCACGCAGCTCGCACCAACACCTCCCCAAACGCCCTGCAACGCCGATTCCGACCGCACCCGAACTCCGGCCGCCGCTCACGAGCTCGCCGTCGACGGTACAGACCACCCCAGGCACGGCCACCACCACCGTTCGACGCGCGGGAGCAAGGGCTCTCCAACGAGCCCAAGCACGGCCTCGCCCGTGCCCTGTAGCGCGATCCCGCATCGCGCCGCCGTCTCGGGCCTCGCCGGCGTCATGTCGCCGGTGGGTTTGACCCACTTTGACCACGGCAGGACCCCCCCCTGAGTCCCTGACAGGTGGGCCCAGCCCTGTAGCTAATTAGGATTAGCGCTAACCACTGTTAGTTAACCCCCTGACACTGACCAGTGGGCCCCAGCGCCACTAATCCCTAATTAGGATTAATTTAAACCTGTTAAACCCCCCCTGTCACTGACGTGTGGCCCCCACACGTCAGGTTTGACCCCAGCCAGCCGCAGTTGACCACTGACGTCATGCTGACGTCATGCTGGCGCAATAATTATATTCTGGATTTAAATTAAATCAGGAAATTCCAGAATATTATTTAAACTTCAAAAATTCATAACTTTTATTCTGTAACTCCAAATTGGACAAATTATATATGAAAAATGATCAGAAAAATCCAATCTATCCATCTGTACTATTTTCATGCATGATCAAACAAGTTAAATTGATGTTTTAAGCAGAACAAGGAAAAGCACTTTAAAAGGCCATGTTTGAGTTTGAAATTTGAATCTTTGATTCAAATTTGTTCAAACCCTTCTGGTTTTAGTTGCATTAGCCCAACACACTCATATTGCCATGTTTCATGCATGCATCATATTGTTGCACATTGTTTGGTGATGGTTGTGTATCGATGTCCTTTGCGACAGTTCTGCCTCCGAGGAGTACCGTGATTACCCTAACGAAGAACCGTATCAGTGCATCGAACCATCAGGCAAGCAACCAACCATTTGATCATATCGATACAATCCCATGTTCTTGCTCCTGCTCTCTTTTACTGCATTAAGACAACGCGTTTCAAACTGTTGTGTGCTACGGTAGTTGAACCCATTTCCTCTGCATGACCTGTCATTGCCACAGTAACTAGATGAAACCCACTAGCATGTGTAGGAGTTGATTGAGCCATATGTATGTGTTGTTCCTACCTTGCTATGCCTGCTATGCTTAGAGTCGTGTCAGGTCTGGTTCATCTGGGTGATGGGCCAGAGTGAAATGATTATGTCGGTAATGAGAGTGGTGTGGTGAACACGATTTGGTAAAGGTATCGATGAGAGGCCATGTAGGAGTACATGGTGGGTTGTTTCATTGAAGCCGACCTTAAGCACTGAGGTCTGTATGTGTGATTTAAGAATCAGCTACTACCATGCATTGGGCCCGAAACCAATGGACCCTCTCGGCTTCTTATTCACCCTAGTTCTCCGTCCAGGAGTTGCAAGTAGTTTCTGGTGTTTGTAGCCTACTGGAGGCCGTGGACAGCGCTGACCGTAGGGGTGGGCTGTGATGCGGTAGGTACATGGCCGGGTGTACCGAATACCCGTTAGGTATCTCGGGAACCCTGTTCACATCGTTCGGGGCTGTATGGGAAACCTCGGCCGGACTCCCTGCGGATGGAACCTGAATAGGCGATAAACCTGGACTGGAGGCTTAGGTGATTAGGTAGGTCGTGGCCGACACCCACGTTGGGCTTCCGCTTGAAGGTTGCCGAGTACATGTCGTGTAAATGACGGTAAGTGGTGAGAGCGTGTATGAAGAAGTACACCCCTGCAGGGTTAACATGATCTATTCGAATAGCCGCGTCCGCGGTAAAGGACTACTTGGTTGCCTATACAGTTCATAGACAAGTAAATGGAAACTGTTAAAAGCCTCAAGATAAGTGTGAGTGCCGAGGATGGCTCTTCCGTAGGAAGACGGAGGTGGATCCTCGGTAGTGTATTGAAGTGGTGAGTAGTGGACTCGTGTGCGCAAAACCATTTCAAGTTGGAGTATCGTAGGATAGTCTAGCCAAGAGTCAAAGCTGGCTTGCTGCAATAACTCCACCAACCCTTCTTGATAATATGCATGTATGTAGGATCTGATGTAAGTCTTGCTGAGTACCTTTGTACTCATGTTGCTATAATCTACATTTTTACAGAAGATGCTGCAACCCCTTCTAATGGGTTCTATGTAGACGTTGACATCAACGAGTAGGCTAAAGACCCAGGTGGTGACCCTGAGCTTGTGAAGGACCTTGTAGTATAGCTAGGCTTTCCAAGCCTCTTTTATTTTACTAGTTGTCTGTACTCAGACAAGTTACTTCCGCTGCTGGTTTGTATGACTGTATGACTTGTATGTTGGGTCGTGAGACCCGTACCTTTGTGTATGTTATGTATGGCTCCCCGAGCCTTAAATAAAGTACTTGTGTCATAGAGTCATGTTGTGATGCTTCGTTGTATTTGCACATATCGAGCATATTGTGTGTATGATTGAAATGCTTGGTATGTGTGGGATCTGACTACCTAGTTGTTTATCTTTAGTAGCCTCTCTTACCGGGAAATGTCTCCTAGTGTTACCGCTGAGCCATGGTAGCTTGCTACTGCTCTGGAACACTTAGGTTGGCCGGCATGTGTCCTTCTTCGTTCCTGTGTCTGTCCCTTCGGGGAAATGTCACGCTTTGAGTACCGGAGTCCTGTTAGCCCGCTACAGCCCGGTTTACCGGAGTCCTGCTAGCCCAGTGCTACAGCCCGGACCCACTTGCTGATGACCGACACGTTCGAAGCTGGGTCATGGATGCCTGTCCCTGTAAGTCTGTGCCACTTTGGGTTTACGACTAGTCATGTCAGCCCGGGCTCTTTATCATATGGATGCTAGCGACACTATTATATACGTGAGCCAAAAGGCGCAAACGGTCCCGGGCAAAGGTAAGGCGACACCCGTGGGAATACCGTGCGTGAGGCCGCAAAGTGATATGAGGTGTTACCGGCTAGATCGATGTGACATCGAGTCGGGGTCCTGACAGCGTTGGCATCAGAGCCGGACTGCCTGTAGGTTCTCCAAGCCAAACTGGTCGATGTTGAGTCTAGAAATTCTTTAGTTATATGTAGGGGAATTGTTTGTGGGTTGGAACGTAAGGCTCTTTTTACTCCTTTATCTTATGACATTCTGATCTGAGTCAGTCCATTCTTCCACCGGGGGTTAAGGAATTAGGACCTATTCTCTCTATCAAGATCACGTGTTACTAATCAGTAGTACCTTATAAGTTTGATGGATACAAGCCTAGTTCAGTTCTACTACCACATTATGTTGTTAGAATGGATTCAGAACTTTGATATGATGATGTTGAGGGTGTACGAAATCCTTTGTCAAATGTCTCAAATCCTTCTTGAGCATTTACAGCTGTTATGCTGCCGAAATTTTGCTAGAAATTCTAATGCCCTTGCATTATGATTGTGCTTTCAGATGGCCACTCGCGACCTCAATCAAGTGGTTCGCCTGACTCGATGCCTAGATGTACCCGGCCATACTGCCAAGTTGGTCAGGGTAATGACTGAGGCTGGATACCGCTGGTATCCTGAGTACACGGTCGAAGAGCAATTCCGAGACTTTAATCAAAGCCAGTATCTCTGCACTGTCCGGATATTTCCATCTTATCCTGGATCCACCGAGCCTCTTCACTGCTCCTATGGACTCGGGGTTACTATTGAGATGGCTGTGCAGGACGCCGCCTACTCTATGATGACCATTATGTGAGTCAGATCTGGTCTATTTCGGGACTCTGATTTCTGGTATATGCCAGGATCACTTCCGGGAGCACAAGGGTATCTCCAGGCTATCTATGCTGACCCCACTCAGGAGGATTCACGGACTCGCACCACTGCTGAGATGCTCGAGGATAAGGACCGTGAAAATCGGGCCTTGAGGTTAGAGCTCTTCAATACCCGTGCTGACCACTGGGCCACCTTGACTCGGTTCGCACCGGCGGTGCAAGCTGGATATTCAGATATGCGCGATCTCTATCCTGTGAGATCTGCTCTGCCAGACGTGATGGTTTGGCGTGATGTAGGAGGCATCACCCCACCTCGCGGTCCCGCAGGCCACCGTCTGTTGGTCCAAGGCCTCATCCTAGCCCCTATGGTCCACAAGCTCCGCGAGATCGTCTGTTTCCGGATGATCATGTTGAGCTTCCAGGCTATGGAGGTGACTTCTACGAGGACTACTACGGATCGGTCTGAGTTAGTGGTAGTATCACTAGTTCGCACTAGCTGTGTCGTCTATCGTCCCGCGTGACTCGTGGGATATGACCTAGTTTGTACTCTTTCCGGAGGTGTAGAAAAATAATGTATAGGAGCTTGGAATGCCTCCGATGAGATGTAATCCTCTTTTCACCATAATAGTACTTTGTTTGGTCTTGTACTAAACCCTGTATGGTGTGTATGACGATGGAATAAAGAAGCAGTTTCTGTATCTACCATGTCATACGGATGATCATCTTGCATTTCAAGTTATTCCTTACATTTTTATCCTATGTCGGAATTTTATCATTCTGACTAAATCATTGTCTTGTTTACCTAGGATGGTCAACACACGCGCTAACCCTGCTTCTCAAGAGCAGGCCGAAGGCAGTGAAGGCAGGAATGAAAATCTGCCTCATCCTCCTTCCCTAGCCGAGGTTATGATGGAAGCTGAGAGAAACAAGCGGGAGACCAACCGTTTGTTGGAGCGTATTGAACAGAACACAGCACACCATCAGAGGATTAACGTAGTGTCACTCAGTGATTTTATCAAATTGCATCCACCCACGTTCCACCACTCCGTCGAGCCTCTCGACGCTAATGACTGGCTTCGCAGTATCGCTCACAAACTGCGTTCCGCGCTGGTAGCGGAGGCTGACAAGGTCACCTTTGCTGCATATCATCTTGAAGGCCCCGCCAGTCTATGGTGGGAGAATTATGGAGCTATGCGCCCAGCGGGCCATGTCACTACTTGGGCTGAATTCAGTGAGGCTTTCCGTGAACATCACATTCCGGAGGGTCTCATGGACCGTAAATGTGAAGAATTTTGCAGTTTCACCCAAGGCCGACTTTCTGTGGATGTTTACAGCAGGGAGTTTGGTAATCTCGCACGATATGCAACCGAGGAAGTTTCTACTGACGCCAAGAAGCAAGCAAGGTTCCGTAGGGGCCTTAGTCCTGAGCTTCGCCGTGACCTCCGTCTGCATGAGTGCACATCTTTTCAGAAACTTGTCAACAAAGCCATCAGTGCTGAAACTGGTCAGACTGACTATGATGCAACACGCAAGCATGGCCGTGACATGGGTTCCTCATCCGGTGCTGGTCCTCAGAAGCGCCGCGTGTGGGTACCCAACACCGCCCTGCCACCCAGGTTCACACCGAGGCCATCTTTCCAGGCGCCTCGCCCTGTTCAACAGTCTGCTCCAGCCAAGCCCTATGGGGGTCCAACTAACAATGCTCCTCCACGTACCAGTTCCGTGACTTGTTTCAAGTGTGGGGAATCTGGCCACTATATGCGTGAGTGTCCCCAGACCAACCCCAACCAGTCTGCTAAAGCTGTTGGCCGTGGCAAGCCGACAGGGAAAATATTCCACGCCAAGCCGGTCACCGCTTCACGTGGCCATGTCAACTGTATCTCTGCCGAAGAAGCTCAAGAGGATCCCAACGTCGTTCTCGGTACGCTTCTTGTTAATTGCCACCCGGCATCTGTTCTTTTCGATACAGGAGCCTCTCATTCTTTTATATCCGAAAGTTATGCTCGTTTGCATAACGTTGCATTCTGTGACATGCCATCCACTATGGAAATTTCTACCCCTGGTTCTAGATGGCAGACCTCTAGAGTAAGTTATGGAAATGAAATCCAAGTCGACAGACTTGTTTTCCTCGCGTCTTTGATAGCCCTTAAATCTTCAGATATTAATATCATTCTGGGTATGGACTGGATGTCGGCTCATCATGCCCAAATCGATTGCTTCTCTAGGACTGTTCAACTCACCCATCCTTCGGGGAAGATAGTCAATGTCTTGACCCGAATAGCCAAGCGACAATTATATTCTCTTAACGCCAGCCCTTTGCCAGACCTTGAGGACGTTCCGGTAGTCCGTGACTTCCCGGATGTCTTTCCAGAGGAATTGCCAGGTGTTCCACCTGACAGGGAGGTTGAGTTCGTAATAGACCTCATTCCAGGCATCGTTCCGATTGCTAGAAGACCTTATAAGATGGCACCCCTAGAACTAGCCGAGCTTAAGAAACAACTCGATGAGTCCTTGAAAAAGGGTTTCATCCGACCTAGTTCATCTCCGTGGGCTTGCCCCGTCCTCTTCGTCAAGAAGAAGGATGGTACGGACCGAATGGTTGTAGATTACCGACCTGTCAATTTGGTCACAATCAAGAACAAATATCCGCTTCCTAGGATCAACGACCTGTACGATCAGCTCGCTGGATCCTCAGTCTTCTCCAAGATGGATTTGAGGTTGGGCTACCATCAAATCAAAATCAGAAATGGGGACATTCCTAAAACGGCCTTTGTTACTCGTTATGGCCAATACGAGTACACCGTCATGTCCTTCGGTTTAACCAACGCTCCAGCCACCTTTTCTCGGTTAATGAACTCAATCTTCATGGAGTATTTGGATAAATTCGTCGTGGTTTACCTCGATGATATACTCATCTACTCCAAGAACGAGGAAGAACATGCCGAACATCTAAGGCTAGTGTTGCAGAAACTTCGAGAGCATCGCCTTTATGCCAAATTTTCTAAATGTGAATTCTGGTTGCCAGAAGTGACCTATCTGGGTCATGTAATATCTGGTAAAGGTATTGCTGTTAACCCTGAGCGAGTTCAAGCCGTCCTTAATTGGACTCCACCTGAATCGGTCAAGCAAGTTCGGAGTTTTCTGGGCTTAGCGAGCTATTGTCGTCGCTTTGTCGAGAACTTCTCCAAGGTTGCTAAACCTCTAACCGAACTCCTCAAGAAAGATAAGAAGTTCGAATGGACTCCACAATGTGAGCACAGCTTTCAGGAACTGAAAAGACGCCTGACCTCTGCTCCCGTATTGGTACCGCCAGACTTCTCCAAAGACTTTGTTATCTACTGCGACGCCTCGCGACAAGGACTAGGTTGCATTCTCATGCAAGATCGACACGTAATTGCCTACGCCTCACGGCAATTGCACCCACATGAGGAGAACTATCCTACTCATGATCTAGAGCTTGCAGCCGTAGTCTATGCACTTAAGACCTGGCGACATTACCTCCTCGGTAATCGTTGTGAAATATTCACCGATCACCAAAGTCTGAAGTACATTTTCACCCAACCGGATCTGAATCTCAGGCAAAGACGTTGGGTTGAATTGATCACAGACTTCGATTTAGGGATAACCTACACCCCAGGGAAAGCCAACGTCATGGCTGATGCGCTAAGTCGTAAATCTTATTGTAACAATCTGATGTTACAACAAAGTCAACCGCTTCTCCATGAGGAATTTCGGAAGCTTAACCTTCACATTGTACCTCAAGGTTTTCTTTCCACCTTGGTGGCAAAACCTACCCTTACGGATCAAATTATCAAAGCACAGAAGGTAGATCCGGGAATCTCCCGCATCAAGAGAAACATTCAGAAAGGAATTGCGAATTGCTTCTCCATTAATGATCAAGGGGTCGTATACTTCGGGAATCGACTAGTGGTTCCCAAAGTGCGAAACCTGAGGCGTTTGATCCTTAAGGAAGCTCATGAATCTCCTCTCACCATTCATCCCGGTAGTACTAAGATGTATCAGGACCTACGCCAGAGGTTCTGGTGGACTAGGATGAAGAGAGAAATTGCTCAGTATATTGCTAATTGCGACGTCTGTCGTCGTGTAAAAGCAGAGCACCAACGGCCTGCTGGCACCCTTCAACTCTTAGCTATTCCTGAATGGAAATGGGATAAAATTGGTATGGATTTCATTACCGGTTTTCCCAGGACCAAGAGAGGGAATAATGCTATTTTCGTCGTGGTCGATCGTCTTTCCAAAGTAGCCCATTTCTTACCTGTTCGTGAGAGTATAACCGCTAGCCAGCTGGCAGACTTATACATCTCCCGTATAGTGTCTCTTCATGGTGTTCCTTTGGAAATCAACTCGGATCGAGGAAGTCTTTTCACCTCTCGATTTTGGGAAAGTTTCCAAAATGCTATGGGAACCCGTCCCTCCTTTAGCACCGCTTTCCACCCTCAGTCAAGTGGTCAAGTGGAACGCGTCAACCAGATTCTAGAAGACATGCTTCGAGCCTCTGTTATCTCATTCGGAATGGACTGGGAGAAGTGCCTTCCATTTGCCGAATTCGCTTACAACAACAGCTATCAATCTAGCTTGGGTAAAGCCCCTTTTGAAGTTCTCTATGGACGACGGTGTCGAACACCCCTTAACTGGTCAGAGACTGGGGAAAGACAATTCTTTGGCCCGGACATGATTCAGGAAGCAGAAGAACAAGTTCGCATCGTTCGTGAAAAGTTGAAAACAGCCCAATCTCGTCAAAAGAGTCAATATGACCGAAAACATAAGGCTATGACTTTCGAGGTTGACGAGAAGGCTTATCTTCGGGTCACCCCTCTGAAGGGAACCCATCGTTTCGGTATCAAAGGCAAATTGGCTCCTCGTTACATTGGACCTTTTCGCATTCTCGCCAAACGAGGAGAAGTTGCCTACCAGTTGGAACTACCTCCGCACCTCTCCAGAGTCCATGATGTCTTCCACGTTTCCCAACTCAGGCGTTGCTTCTCGGATCCTATCCGTGAAGTGGACCACGAAACGCTTGATCTCCAAGATAATCTTACATATCGAGAGTACCCCATTCGTATCCTCGATCAGGCTGAACGTACCACCCGACGTCATAATATCAAGTTTCTCAAAGTCCAATGGTCGCACCATTCTGAGGATGAAGCAACCTGGGAAAGGGAGGATCGTCTTCGACTTGAGTATCCCGTCTTCTTCCCGGAGGAAACCAAATCTCGGGACGAGATTCTTTTGAGTGGGGGTGAGTTGTCACACCCTAGCTAGTCATGCATTAGAGTGTTGCATCATGTTTACTCTTTCATCAGAAACTTGAAATGGGGATCTGTGAAACCCTCAGAATCATTTTGAAAATGACCCAAATAAAAATTTCTCCAAAAGGGTCCAAGAAAATGCTCATGTTGCTCTCTGAAAATATTGGACAGAGATAAAAATCAAACCAATATTTTTAAGAGCTCATAGGTATTTATTTTGGGCATTTGGAATTAATGCATAAATATTTGCATTGGAAATATATTAATTATATATACTAATGTATGTCCAAATATTATGCCAATTATAAAGGAGCTCTGGAATAATATATTTAGCTCCTGCAAAAATTGGCATAAGTTAAATAAATGATTTAATATATTATTTAAATCAAAACAAATGTCAGAAATTAGAAAACAGAAAAATAAATAACAGGAGGAGCTTACCTGGGCTCCTCCCTGTGCAGCCCAGCCAGCTGGCCGGCCCAGCCAGCAGGCGGCCCAGCCCGCCTCCCTCCTCTGTCGTCTTCGTCCTCGACAGAGGGAGGGGAGTGTGGCCGGCGCGCGCGCGCGCCACCGCGCCACGCCACCTGCTCGGCTACCTGCCTGCCCTCCCCTCCTCGCTCGATGCCCCGGACGACGCCACGCCTCCCCCCTGCTCTCTCTCACTCTCCCTCAGTTCCTCCCTCCTCTCCCTCGCTCTCTCTCTCACACGGCCGAACACCACCCTCACCGCCGTTCGCCACAGCAACCGTCTCCGGCCACCCCTCGCTC
>NC_057800.1:204228037-204332128 GCF_018294505.1 Triticum aestivum | reverse complement strand
CAACGCGTTTCAAACTGCTGTGTGCTACGGTAGTTGAACCCATTTCCTCTGCATGACCTGTCATTGCCACAGTAACTAGATGAAACCCACTAGCATGTGTAGGAGTTGATTGAGCCATATGTATGTGTTGTTCCTACCTTGCTATGCCTGCTATGCTTAGAGTCGTGTCAGGTCTGGTTCATCTGGGTGATGGGCTAGAGTGAAATGATTATGTCGGTAATGAGAGTGGTGTGGTGAACACGATTTGGTAAAGGTATCGATGAGAGGCCATGTAGGAGTACATGGTGGGTTGTTTCATTGAAGCCGACCTTAAGCACTGAGGTCTGTATGTGTGATTTAAGAATCAGCTACTACCATGCATTGGGCCCGAAACCAATGGACCCTCTCGGCTTCTTATTCACCCTAGTTCTCCGTCCAGGAGTTGCAAGTAGTTTCTGGTGTTTGTAGCCTACTGGAGGCCGTGGAAAGCACTGACCGTAGGGGTGGGCTGTGATGCGGTAGGTACGTGGCCGGGTGTACCGAATACCCGTTAGGTATCTCGGGAACCCTGTTCACATCGTTCGGGGCCGTATGGGAAACCTCGGCCGGACTCCCTGCGGATGGAACCTGAATAGGCGATAAACCTGGACTGGAGGCTTAGGTGATTAGGTAGGTCGTGGCCGACACCCACGTTGGGCTTCCGCTTGAAGGTTGCCGAGTACATGTCGTGTAAACGACGGTAAGTGGTGAGAGCGTGTATGAAGAAGTACACCCCTGCAGGGTTAACATGATCTATTCGAATAGCCGCGTCCGCGATAAAGGACTACTTGGTTGCCTATACAGTTCATAGACAAGTAAATGGAAACTGCTAAAAGCCTCAAGATAAGTGTGAGTGCCGAGGATGGCTCTTCCGTAGGAAGACGGAGGTGGATCCTCGGTAGTGTATTGAAGTGGTGAGTAGTGGACTCGTGTGCGCAAAACCATTTCAAGTTGGAGTATCGTAGGATAGTCTAGCCAAGAGTCAAAGCTGGCTTGCTGCAATAACTCCACCAACCCTTCTTGATAATATGCATGTATGTAGGATCTGATGTAAGTCTTGCTGAGTACCTTTGTACTCATGTTGCTATAATCTACATTTTTACAGAAGACGCTGCAACCCCTTCTGATGGGTTCTATGTAGACGTTGACATCAAAGAGTAGGCTAAAGACCCAGGTGGTGACCCTGAGCTTGTGAAGGACCTTGTAGTATAGCTAGGCTTTCCAAGCCTCTTTTATTTTACTAGTTGTCTGTACTCAGACAAGTTACTTCCGCTGCTGGTTTGTATGACTGTATGACTTGTATGTTGGGTCGTGAGACCCGTACCTTTGTGTATGTTATGTATGGCTCCCCGAGCCTTAAATAAAGTACTTGTGTCGTAGAGTCATGTTGTGATGCTTCGTTGTATTTGCACATATCGAGCATATTGTGTGTATGATTGAAATGCTTGGTATGTGTGGGATCTGACTACCTAGTTGTTTATCTTTAGTAGCCTCTCTTACCGGGAAATGTCTCCTAGTGTTACCGCTGAGCCATGGTAGCTTGCTACTGCTCTGGAACACTTAGGCTGGCCGGCATGTGTCCTTCTTCGTTCCTGTGTCTGTCCCTTCGGGGAAATGTCACGCTTTGAGTACCGGAGTCCTGTTATCCCGCTACAGCCCGGTTTACCGGAGTCCTGCTAGCCCGGTGCTACAGCCCGGACCCACTTGCTGATGACCGACACGTTCGAAGCTGGGTCATGGATGCCTGTCCCTGTAAGTCTGTGCCACTTTGGGTTTACGACTAGTCATGTCAGCCCGGGCTCTTTATCATATGGATGCTAGCGACACTATCATATACGTGAGCCAAAAGGCGCAAACGGTCCCGGGCAAAGGTAAGGCGACACCCGTGGGAATACCGTGCGTGAGGCCGCAAAGTGATATGAGGTGTTACCGGCTAGATCGATGTGACATCGAGTCGGGGTCCTGACAGTTTCCTCATGACCGCCTGTTCGGCTGTTGCATCGATGGTGACCTCTCGGGTCATCAAAAGCAACCTACACGTCAGCTCGGAGCTCGTCGAGCAGCTAGATCCAATGGAGCTCTCTTCCGTAAACGATCTCTTGGATTGCATCGCAGCCCTAGGGGTCGCTACGGATTACGACCAGGTTGGGCTTAAACCCGATCTAAGAGAAATTAACTCTCCCCAAGTCACCCACCATGTCGCCGTGGTAGAGGCGCAGTGCGGCGACCCTTCATCTATTTTAAGGACTAGCTACGTCCGAATTCCCGACTCCTCCAAGCCGGATTCCCGCGGAGAGGAGGATGTAACTCAAGACTTGAGCTTAGGATCAGGCAACGGGCTAGATTCGTTGGACAACATCCAAGAATCTGAACTTCAGAGTTCGGAAACTCTTCGGCCTCCGAATCTTGGATTGGGTGAGGTTTCAGATTCAATGACACCCGCCCACCTGAACATAAGCGATCTCTCCCAAATCAGGCAGAGGCCCGAGGAAACAGTACATCATTACTGGGCCAGAGTCCTCCTAGTTATGAACAGGATAAAGGATTGCCACGAGGGAGACGCAATCTCATTTTTTTGCAGTAATTGCACGGACGAGGGAATCCTTAACGCCGTAAGTCGTCGTGATATTACACGCTTCGCTGACTTGGCGTCCATAGTACAAAAATACTGTGCGATGGAAAGCGCCTGGAAAACCGAAATAAAATTTTGGGATAATCCGGCCTTGAATAGTAATCCTGTCCGAACTAAGAGGGTGCATCATCATAAGGCACCCGGGATAAACAGCAAAAAGCCAAACCTCTACAGGGCATGGAACCGTACTAGAAAGGTGGCTTGATGGACCCTGTAGAATTCACAGTACAGAGGACGCCATACCAACTCACAGCCTTAGAGCATGAAGGATAAGTATAATGTAATTCTTATTCTTGATTCACCCAAATGATTAATTCTTTATTCCAGAGGCTCGTCAAATTCTGATTTCAACTGTTTCATCTTCTCTTTTTCCCGGAGTTCCAACCTTTTTCAATTACATCTCCACGGAGATTCATTTAAATCATTGCGAGGCTTCAACCTTATTCTTTTCATCCTCCATTTCGTTTGATCATTCTTTTTACCAGAGTTTTCATGAAGGCTCAACATGGTGGTTCATCAAGGATTTAATTCCTTCTCGAAGTGTTCATCAACATTCTTTTCTAAGGAGCTCAAGTTTTTTATTCATCTTCCAATCCGGAGTGCAATTCTTTCTACCGTACCATTGGAGGTGGTATTATGTCATTCTTGATGATTTCCCTTCGTGCTTCGTGAGTCACAAGTTATCAAGAATGAGATATTTTAAATCCATCAATCTCTTCTTTGGATTTACCTTGGGTTATATTTCACCTAAAGCCTTCCCTAAGGTTTGTTGCTATTTATGGTGTTTATAAAGGACCCAAGTTCTTCTTTTATCCTTCCGGCGAAATAAGTTTCTCGCCTCCTCGCTCATATCAATCCAATTCTTTTTCCCGTAAGTGGCTAGTTATCACCTCATAATTTGAGATGTATTCCATAAGACCGTATCAAGTTTATTCTTTTCGTTGTTGGTGTTCCAACAACTACGTTTGACCCTTCTCCTAAGGATACCTTTTCAAGCTCTTTTGTAGCGGAAGTTGGCATTTTCTTCTACATTCTTTTATCTTAATGATCTATCTTCTATTTCTCTCTTCGGGAGGCATTGCGATGTTGCTCTTTTCAACCCATCATTTTGTTTTGTCAAGATCTTGCTTCTTTCTTTTGCTTATCTTGTTTAACCGGAGTGTTGTGTCTATCTTTCCTCTTCTAATCGGACTCTCATCCAAGTGCTTTCATTTTGCCAAGCTCATATTATTTACCTTCCATTTCCAACCGAAGTGTTGTCGTAATTGACCTTTATTGTTCCTTGTTCCTCTTTTCTAACGGAGTGTTTTCAACTTTGTTCATCTTTGTTGTATTCTTTCTTTCAATTTGGTCAACCTCGCAAGGGTTCTCTGGTTTCACTCGTTTGTCAAAGAAGCAACTTAGTTTTACCTCTCCAACTCCTTTACCGCTTCTCTCCGGTGCCATCTCAGATCTCGGGATGAGATCCTCTCGTAGTGGTAGAGTGTTGTAACGCCCCAAGACTAGAGCTTCAGATGTCTTCCAGGGTTTTCGGGTTTCATTGTGTGTTTTGTTTCGTCTGTTGCATTCATCTTGCATCGCGTGCATTGCATCATGTCATCATGCCATCATGTCATTTCTTTTTTCTTAACTCAACTAAATAAATGGCATGGATCTTTGATCCATTTAAACCGAGGGAACTCACATGGTGGTTTCTCTTTATAACCTATCCTCCCAATAGTAGGGAGCTATATTCAATATTTCTTTAATTTTATATTCACCATAACACACGTGCAAAAATAATCCTCATGCCTATTTCCACTTCGAGTTTCACCTTCAAATCTTGTCCACAATTCCGTATCTCTTTTATCGAGGTTCCTATAAAAACCGAACATTTTGGACCTTCCATACCTCCACTTTCTATTCACCCATTTGAATTTAATTCAAATGTGTTTGAATCTAAGCCTTGCATCCATGCCCACTCCTATTTTCTTGGATTAGACTCATTTTTATGAGTTTGAGAGTATATTCTTTCTCCTACCATCTTCCTTTCTCTCTTTTCTTTCTTTCTTTCTTGTTTTTCTTCTCTGTTTTTTTTCTGTTCTTTAGAGTGAGAGAGAGAGAGCCCAGCCCAGCTACAACCTATGCTGGGCCGGCCTCTAAGGCCCAGCCCGCACCCCTTCTAACCCTAGGCAACCCCTCCTCTCACTGCTCCCTCTTATCCTTCCCCTACCGCCGCCAACCACACGCACCAGGAGGAGTCCCACTCAGTTCCCTCATGCTCCTCCCGCAGCAGTCCTCGCCCCCATGCCTGGCCCAAGCGCCTCTCCTCTCCTGCACCTCGTCCATGGCGCCGTCCAGCCGCACCACGCCCTCAAGTGCCCGGCCTCCCTCCGTTTCGTCCCTGCTGCCAAGCCTTCACTGTCTGCCATCGCCTGCTCGACCCGCCACCAGGAACCACGCCGCGCCGCTCCGGCGATCCAGCCCGTCGGCGACCTCGACCGTCTGGGGCCTCCCTGGCCCCCCGATCCGTCGCTACAGCGGTCCTTGCGCCCCAGCCTCGTCGACGCCCGTGCCTCCTCCTCTGCACACCGCGCCCGAGGCCCTGTGAGCCAATCTCCTCCTCGAGCTGGTCCGCCGCCACTATGCTCTTAGTCTCTGGCTGCTGCTGCTGAGGTTCGGCGCCCCTGTTTCTCCTTCGTCACCGGCGAGCCGCGCCCTCCTCCATGAGAAGCCGAGGCCCAGCACATCTCCGTCGCGTCCTCCTTCTCATCTGTGTCCGCCCCGTCACAAGGGAGCACGTGCCCCTGTGCCCTTCCACGGCGTCACAGCCTTGCGGGAGCCACCACTGCGGACGTCCAGTGGGACGCCCTGTCGCAGGACCTCGCCGTCCGCCTCCAGCCCCGTTCACGATCGTACCAAGTCCAGCAAGGCGTCGCCCGTACACGTTGACTGCGCTGTGTCCCTGCATCGCGCCCCTATTGCTATTAACGCCAAGTCCAAGGGTCACGGATCAAGGAATGATGCTAAGTACCAGGTCAATGAGGACCGCCAAGTTCGTCTTCCGTCGTCTCTGAAATCGACAAGTGTCACACGAAAACGCCAAGTACCCCTACGCGCGAAGATGCCAAGACTGTTTCAGGATTCACCAAGTACCACTACGGCCGAAGACCTCAACGTCCGACGCCTAAAACGATCACCGAACCGGAGATTACGCCAAGTACTAGGTCAACAAGAACCGCCAAGTTCATCTTCCGCCGTCTCCGAAATCGCCAAGTACCACGACGATACGAGAACCACTACCATCGACCAGCAAAGAACCCGTGGACGTCAAGTCCCTCGTCGTGAATCCGAACATCTACGGAAAATTGTGCAACTAAGAATGTGAACGACTACCGTCGTCACGAGAACGTCTACTTCCCACAACGAACCGTGAACATCTACTTCCTCTACCATCGCCGAGTACCACTACTTCCCGCGACGATCGCGAATGACTACACCGCTTGACCCGAACCGCTCCGATAACGCATGCTTCGAAGGTACAACCCCGAGACGACCGCCGTGAACGAATGCATGTGTGATGTATGAGATGCTTGTGCTTGCACCGTGCTTGATTTGTCGGGGCACCTTGCCCTCTTTTACCTTGTCACCATCATGTGGAAACCCGGTTACCGGGAGCACCCCACCGTTCATCGCATGACACGCTCCCGTCACTTTCTTTTGCGCCGACGTCTCAATGAGTTGAAGGAATCGGAATGTTGCCGTGGCACCGTTTCGCTATCGTCGCCGTGGCACCCCTTTCTTTTCCGCCACGATGAAAAATGTTTCATAATGCTCTTGTTAACTTTTAATAAAAATTGCATAAACTTGTTCATGTCATCCGCATCATGATAACAACAATTAAAATGTTTAGATTGTTGTTGCACCAAATTACTAATGCATATGGGGATTTACCAGATTTGTTGTTTGTTATATCCGGCCCCATTTAAATGGTTTAAATGGTATAGTTTTGTTATGCTTCACCTCTTGCCATGTTAACCAACATTTAAATTTGTTGAGTACCTAACCGGGAGAGAACTAAATAATTAATGTGGTGTTCCGTCAATATGCAACGGAGTTGCATATTGAGCTCCACTTAATTTGTAGTATTGTTTGTGCACTTTGCCATGCCATGCTTCATTTAACCGGACATGCATCATACTTGATTGTGCATCATGCCATGATTATGTGGTGGTTGTTTACTATGTTGTTTGCTTCTTTCCGGTGTTGCTTCTTCGGGTTAGTTCCAATAATGTCGCGTTTGTAAGGATCCGTTCGACTTCGTCCGTTTGTCTTCTTCATGGGCTCGTTCTTCTTCCTTGCGGGATTTCTTGCAAGATGATCATACCCTCAAAATCACTTCTATCTTTGCTTGCTAGTTGCTCGCTCTTTTGCTATGCCTATGCTGTGATACCTACCACTTGCTTATCATGCCTCCCATATTGTTGAACCAAGCCTCTAACCCACCTTGTCCTAGCAAACCGTTGTTTGGCTATGTTTCCGCTTTGCTCAGCCCCTCTTATAGCGTTGTTAGTTGCAGGTGAAGATTGAAGTTTGTTCCTTGTTGAAACATGGAGATCGTTCCTCGTTGGAACATTGTTTACTTGTTGGGATATCACCATATATCTTATTTAATTAATGCATCTATATACTTGGTACAGGGTGGAAGGCTCGGCCTTATGCCTAGTGTTTTGTTCCACTCTTGCCGCCCTAGTTTCCGTCATATCGGTGTTATGTTCCCGGATTTTGCGTTCCTTACACAGTTGGGTTATAATGGGAACCCCTTGACAGTTCGCCTTGAATAAAACTCCTCCAGCAAGGCCCAACATTGGTTTTACCATTTGCCACCTAGCCTTTTCTTTCCCTTGAGTCGGCCGGCTCAAGGGTCATCTTTGTTAAACCCCTGGGCCAGTGCTTCTCTAAGTGTTGGTCCAACCCAGAGCACCGTGCGGGGCCGTCCCTTGGCAACTTGGGTTACGTTGGCTCCCGTACGCTTAGCTTATCCGGTGTGCCCTGAGAACGAGATATGTGCAGCTCCTATCGGGATTTGTCGGCATAGCGGGTGGTCTTGCTGGACTTGTTTTACCATTGTCGAGGATGTCTTGTAACCGTGATTGCGAGTCTGACCGGGTCTTCCCGCTAGAAGGAATATCCTTCGTTGACCGTGAGAGCTTGTGATGGGCTAAGTTGGGACACCCCTGCAGGGATTTGAACTTTTGAAAGCCGTGCCCGCGGTTATGGGCAGATGGGAATTTGTTAATGTCCGGTTGTAGAAAACCTGAAGTTGACCTTAATTAAAATACATCAACCGCGTGTGTAACCGTGATGGTCTCTTCTCGGCGGAGTCCGGGAAGTGAACACGGTGTTGGAGTTATGTTTGATGTAGGTTGTTCTAGGATCACTTCTTGATCATAGTTTATCGATCGTGCTTTGCCCTCTCTTCTCGCTCTCTTTTGCGTATGTTAGCCACCATATATGCTAGTCGCTTGCTGCAGCTACTCCTCATACCTTTTACCCTTCCTATAAGCTTAAATAGTCTTGATCGCGAGGGTGCGAGATTGCTGAGTCCCCGTGACTCACAGATACTTCCAAAACCATCTTGCAGGTGCCGTTGAACCGTGCAGATGACGCAACCAAGCTCACGGAGGAGCTCGATGAAGATTTTGTCCTTGTTTTGTTTCTTTCTAGTTGATCAGTAGTGGAGCCCAGTTGGGGTCGATCGGGGATCTGTGTAGCATTTGGGGTAGTCTTCTTTTATTTTGGTTCCATAGTTGGACCTTGAGTGTATTTGGATGATGTAATGCTTTATTCATGTAATTGTGTGAAGTGGCGATTGTAAGCCAACTATGTATCTTTTCCCTTATGTATTACATGGGTTGTGTGAAGATTACCTCACTTGCGACATTGCTTTCAATGCGGTTATGCCTCTAAGTCGTGCTTTGACACGTGGGAGATATAGCCGCATCGAGGGCGTGACACGGAGTGTCAGGCCGCCCAGGTGCACCGGTTTCCGGTTTTCGAGCGACAGGCAGTAGTTAGTTTAGGTTCACGCTAATGCGAGAGAGGGATACAAACTCATGTTCTCAAAGTGATAGCTCTTCTCGCGTATATCATTGTTTAGATGGATGACGATGTATTTGCAAGTAATCGAGACTTGTATCGCTATTTTCGAGATGATGACGAGAGACCACTTTGTGTTGGATGATGATTATGATGATGACATGATTTGATGAGACTAATTGTATGTATATGCTATGATTACATTTGTATGTGTATGATATGCTAAAGATTATTGTATAAAGCCTATTCAAATACAAAACAAATATGCAGGAAAAAAACTAATAAATAAACTAGTAGTAGCGAGGGGGGAAATTTAGCAGTAGTGCCTCCTTAACAGTAGCGCGTCCCAGCAAATAGCACTGCAGATAATATCAGTAGCGCCCTTTCCCAAAGAGCGCTACAACTATTCATGTATAGCAGTAGCGTGGGACAACAGGCGCTAGTGCTATACGTTAGCTGTAGCGCCTTATAAGTAGCGCCGGCACCCGCACTACTGAGAGGCTCAAAACCCTCACTGCTGCTAGGCTTTTCCCTAGTAGTGTTAGTTCGGATTCTTGTATCACTGGCATTGGATGAACATGCAAAACAATACGTACTAGCATTATTCCCAGGGTGATCACCTTGTTTGCAGCAGTTTCACATGTACTCCCTCCGATCCTTTTTAGTATGCATATAAGTTTTGTCTGAAGTCAAAGTATCTCTACTTTGACCAATTTTATAGAAAAAAGTATGAACATTCACAATGTAAAATCAACTGACTTGAAAGAAATCTAATATGCTAAGTAAAAAGGAACAAAGGGAGTACAAAGAGTTTGAGCAGCCTTTTAGCGTTCCTGTAAATTGCAATCAAACACGCAGGCCTGGCAATTCATAGGGAACATTCAAAAAAATCGATGATTATGCATCTCAGCGATTCACATGTCAGAGCCAATATTTACTTCACAATTAAAGAATAAAGAAAAATCAATCGATGCTGCTGACAGCAAAGGGCGTCCCATTCGAAAATATCAAACACATGTCTTCTTGCTAACATCAATGAGAAAAATTTGAAAAGGTTCTCCCATTCCAAAATGTCAAATGCGTGTTGTTTTGCGTACATCAAAATGACAAGGAATCCTAACACAACATTGTATTAGCCATCATAACAACAAACATGGAGAACCATGAGTCCTTCTGAGCTGAAGTTAGTTTGTTCTTGTGGGCAATAATGTAACCATCCTTCAACTGCTCCCTTCTTAAGAAGAGAGGCTTGGCTTTTCTATCCTGGCATAATCGGAACTAGGCACTTCACATACTCCATATTCTTCTTTAGAGGAGGATGATCCTGTTGTGCAAAGACAAGAGGACGACTAAATGCTAGCATGGTTGTTTGCTTGAAAAAAAGGAAAGGAAATATTTAAAACAACACAGATGAAGCACTTCTCAAGGACAATACTACTTTCTTCTGATAGTATCTAAACAATAGCACAACACCAATAGAGATTACAAAGCTCAATCATATGGATGAAATCCGTGGGCGAGTACCAACCTTTGTTAGGAGGCTTATTGTGTAGAGCATACAAATCAAGCACTTCTCTGGAACCATATGTTGTTATCTACTGTGGTTGACATGCTTACTATATACTCCTTGATTAGTTTAATGTTTCCAAAATCTTCTTGTGTAGTTCCACTAAAATATATGTTATCTTCAAAGAAGATCCCTGTTTGCACAAGTAGAGAGAATTACATATTACTTAAGAGTGGCATCAAATCAGTGGCAAAACAATTGCTCGTTCCAGCCATAGCAATAAATTAAGATGGAAAATTATATCATTACTTGTGTCATCACAGTTCCAGTGCTTCATTACAGCACCGGGAGTTGATTTTTGTTTTTCTTCCGCTTGTTCTTCCCCTTCATCACTTGGTTCAATAACAGACAAGCTTAGCCTTCAATGTATGATTTGGCATGTCAATTAGGGAGCACAAGTATAGCACTAAACAACAACATTAATTTTCTGATGAAAGTGGCAAAATACAAGCCAACATTTGTGAAATATCCTTATATTACCTCAATCGGATATTACGGTGCACATACAGATTGGAAGTCTTGTCTCCATTTGTGCAGTTCACTAAAATCAAGCAACATTACCGTATAAGTAGCACAACATATGAAAGCACACTGCACAATCGTGTGAAAGAATGCTAGTACTTACGTCTCATGACGCGGAATTCACACAACTCACAAGAAAAAGATCTGAACCAAATTTGCCAACACGGATAGGAAGTCAGATCTCCTCTTGTGCAGTTCCACTAAGATCAAGCAATCAAGCAACGTTGTCAGTGTGACATTTTGGTTGAACTGCCCAAAACACTCTTAAAACAAAAGTGTTTTGTGCAGTGCAACAAAAGGTTGCAATATCAACTAGGTGAAGTAGATAACCCTGTTTACACAGAGGTGCAAAGGAAACATCTAGTGGTCAATAATGGTGGATGACACAGAAGCCAACAAAAAGAAGCATCTAACTTATCTAAATGGGAAAGAAACCAATATAGTAACATTTCTCAAATGGTGGCATTCATTCATATTAATAGAGAGATTATATTAACAGTAAAATTTGCTAAACATGTAATTTGCTTTTAACTGTGGCATTGCTTCAATTTTCCAGCGGCATTATTAGAGGGTGTTTGTTTACAGGGACTTTTTGGTGTAGGGACTAAAAAAGTCCCTTTTAGTCCCATCTAAACCAAATAGAAGGGACTAAAAGTGGGCATTTGGCACTAAAGAAAGAAGACCCTGAGGGAGAGTCCTTTTGGGACTTTTTCCAGTAGTTGCCCCTGCCCGCATAGCACCTTATCTCTATTAGTTCATTACTAGGGGTAACATTTTCTTTTAGCATGTCATTTAATAACCTCTAGCCCATGTTTAGTCCCTCGAACCAAGCAGGTAGGGACTAGGGACTTGTTAGTTGGGACTAAAATAAGTCCTAGGACTTTTCAACCAAACAGGGTCTTAGATTAACAACAGCCAAAGAGTTGCACGAGACAGTGGACGCACCAACACCATGTGCATCTATCGATGTATAAAGGGGTGCTGCATGCACAGTTTGTTTGTCGGCATCCTAGGAACGGGGGTACCCAGACTTGCCTGCCTACGGCCCATGGCGTGGCTCCATCAACGGCCTGGTACGACCCATCTTCAACGGCAACAACTCAAGACCCTCGCGAGGTAGATGACACCAAGACCTCCCTGGGGGCAGCCTCACTAGGCTGGCTCCCGAGGAGCAGAGATATCTATGCAAGGGGCACCTCGCGAGGTTCGCGTGATGTGAGCCATGACGACCAAGGCCAGGCGGGCGCCAGCGGGTGCAGTGTACTGATGTCTACTACACAACCTTCTTGTAGATGTTGTTGGGCCTCCAAGTGTAGAGGTTTGTAGGACAGTAGCAAATTTCCCTCAAGTGGATGACCTAAGGTTTATCAATCCGTGGGAGGCGTAGGTTGAAGATGGTCTGTCTCAAGCAACCCTGCAACCAAATAACAAAGAGTCTCTTGTGTCCCCAACACACCTAATACAATGGTAAATTGTAGAGGTGCACTAGTTCGGCAAAGAGATGGTGATACAAGTGCAATATGGATGGTAGATATAGGTTTTTGTAATCTGAAAATATAAAAACAGGAAGGTAGCAAGTGGTAAAAGTGAGCGTAAACAGTATTGCAATGCTAGGAAACAAGGCCTAGGGTTCATACTTTCACTAGTGCAAGTTCTCTAAACAATAATAACATAATTGGATCATATAACTATCCCACAACATGCAACAAAGAGTCACTCCAAAGTCACTAATAGCGGAGAACAAACGAAGAGATTATTGTAGGGTAGAAACCACCTCAAAGTTATTCTTTCTGATCGATCTATTCAAGAGTTCATACTAGAATAACACCTTAAGACACAAATCAACCAAAACCCTAATGTCACCTAGATACTCCAATGTCAACTCAAGTATCCATGGGTATGATTATACGATATGCATCACACAATCTCAGATTCATCTACTCAACCAACACAAAGAACTTCAAAGAGTGCCCCAAAGTTTCTACCGGAGAGTCAAGACGAAAACATGTGCCAACCCCTATGCATAAGTCCACGAGGTCACAGAACTCGCAAGTTGATCACCAAAACATACATCAAGTGGATCACGTGATATCCCATTGTCACCACAGATAAGCACATGCAAGACATACATCAAGTGTTCTCAAATCCTTAAAGACTCAATCCGATAAGATAACTTCAAAGGGAAAACTCAATTCATCACAAGAGAGTAGAGGGGGAGAAACATCATAAGATCTAAATATAATAGCAAAGCTCGCGATACATCAAGATCGTGCCGACTCAAGAACACGAGAGAGAGAGAGAGAGAGAGAGAGAGAGAGAGAGAGATCAAACACATAGCTACGGGTACATACCCTCAGCCCCGAGGGTCAACTACTCCCTCCTCGTCATGGAGAGCGCCGGGATGATGAAGATGACCACCGGAGAGGGATTCCCCCCTCCGGCAGGGTGCCGGAACGGGTCTAGATTGGTTTTTGGTGGCTACGAAGGCTACTGGCGGCGGAACTCCCGATCTTAGTTTCTTTCTAGAACTTTGGGGTTATATAAGAGGTGTTGCAATTGGGAACAAGTCAGGGGGTTCCCCGAGGCGGCCATGAGGTAGGGGCGCGCCCCCCACCCTCGTGGTGGCCTCGGGACTCTTCTGGCCCATCTCCGGTACTCCGTGGGCTTCTTCTGGTCCAGAAATGATCTCCGTGAAATTTCAGGTCAATTGGACTCCGTTTGGTTTTCCTTTTCTGCGATACTCAAAAACAAGGAAAAACAGAAACTGGCACTTGGCTCTAGGTTAATAGTTAGTACGAAAAATCATGTAAAATAGCATATAAATGCATATAAAACATCCAAGGTTGATAATATAATAGCATGGAACAATCAAAAATTATAGATACATTGGAGACGTATCAAGCATCCCCAAGCTTAATTCTTGCTCGTCCTTGAGTAGGTAAATGATAAAAACTGAATTTTTGATGTGGAATGCTACCTAACATATTTATCCATGTAATCATCTTTATTGTGTCATGAATGTTCAGGTCCAAAAGATTCAAGATAAAAGTTTAATATTGACATAAAAATAATAATACTCCAAGCATACTAACTAAGCAATTATGTCTTCTCAAAATAACTTGGCCAAAGAAAGCTTATCCCTACAAAATCATATAGTTTGGCTATGCTTCATTTTTGTCACACAAAAATGCTCTCATCATGCACAACCCCCGATGAAAATCCAAGCAATTGTTTCATACTTTGTAATCTCAAACTTTTTTCAACTTTCACGCAATACATGAGCGTGAGCCATGGGCATAGCACTATGGGTGGAATAGAATATAATGATGGTGGCTGTGTGGAGAAGACAAAAAAAGGAGAAAGTCTCACATTGACGCGACTAATCAATGGGCTATGGAGATGCCCATCAATTGATGTCCATGCAAGGAGTAGGGATTTCCATGCAACAGATGCACTAGAGCTATAAATGTATGAAATCTCAACAAAAGAAACTAAGTGGGTGTGCATCCAACTTGCTTGCTCATGAAAACCTAGGGCATTGGAGGAAGCCCATTGTTGGAATATACAAGCCAAGTTCTATAACAAAAATTCCCACTAGTATATGAAAGTGACAATATAAGAGACTCTCTATCATGAAGATCATGGTGCTACTTTGAAGCACAAGTGTGGGAAAAGGATAGTAACATTGTCCCTTTTATTTTATTTTTTGTTTTGCCTTTTATTTGGCCTTTCTT
Source organism: Triticum aestivum (assembly GCF_018294505.1). Lineage (NCBI taxonomy): Eukaryota > Viridiplantae > Streptophyta > Magnoliopsida > Poales > Poaceae > Triticum > Triticum aestivum. Next base: position 204,317,577 of record NC_057800.1, on the reverse strand, counting down.
TTTTTCTTTTTTTCAGGACAATGCTCTATTAATGGTGCTCATCACACTTCTATTTATTTACAACTCAATGATTACAACTCTATACTAGAACAAAGTATGACTCTATATGAATGCCTCCAGCGGTGTACCAGGATGGGCAATGAATCAAGAGTGACATGTATGATAAATTATGCATGGTGGCTTTGCCACAAATATGATGTCAACTACATGATCATGCAAGGCAATATGACAATGTTGATGTGTATCATGATGAACGGAATGGTGGAAAGTTGCATGGCAATATATCTCGGAATGGCTACGGAAATGCCATAATAGGTAGGTATGGTGGCTTTTTTGAGGAACATATAAGGAGGTTTATGTGTGATAGGGCGTATCATATCACGGGGGTTGGATGCACCGGCGAAGTTTGCACCAACTCTCGAGGTGAGAAAGGGCAATGCACGGTACCGAAGAGGCTAGCAATGATGGAAGGGTGGGAGTGCGTATAATCCATGGACTCAACATTAGTCATAAAGAACTCACATACTTATTGCAAAAATCTACAAGTCAACAAAAACCAAGCACTACACGCATGGTCCTAGGGGGATAGATTGGTAGGAGAAGACCATCGCTCGTCCCCGACCGCCACTCATAAGGAAGGCAATCAAATAAACACCTCATGCTTCAAATTTGTCACACAACGGTTACCATATGTGCATGCTATGGGACTTGCAAACCTCAACACAAGTATTTATCAAATTCACAATTACTCAACTATCACGACTAATATTACCATCTTCATATCTCAAAACAATTATCAAGTATCAAACTTCTCATAGTATTCAATGCACTTATATGAAAGTATTTATTATACCCATCTTGGATGCCTATCGTATTAGGACTAATTTCATAACCAAAGCAAACTACCATGCTTTTATAAAAGACTCTCAAAATAATATAAGTGAAGCATGAGAGATCCATAATTTCTATAAAATAAAACCACCACCATGCTCTAAAAGATATAAGTGAAGCACTAGAGCAAACGACAAACTACTCTGAAAGATATAAGTGAAGATCAATGAGTAGTCAAATAATTATGAAACTATGTGAAGACTCTCTAATATTTAAGAATTTCAGATCTTGGTATTTTATTCAAACAGCAAGAAAAACAAAATGAAATAAAATGACTCTCCAAGCAAAACACATATCATGTGGTGAATAAAAATATAGCTCCAAGTAAAGTTACCGATGAACGAAGACGAAAGAGGGGATGCCATCCGGGGCATCCCCAAGCTTAGGCTCTTGGTTGTCCTTGAATATTACCTTGGGGTGCCTTGGGCATCCCCAAGCTAGGCTCTTGCCACTCCTTATTCCATAGTCCATCGAATCTTTACCCAAAACTTGAAAACTTCACAACACAAAACTTAACAAAAAACTCGTATGCTCCGTTAGTATAAGAAAATAAATCACCACTTAGGTACTGTTGTGAACTCATTCTAAATTCATATTGGTGTAATATCTAATGTATTACAACTTCTCTATGGTTCATACCCTCCGATACTACTCATAGATTCATCAAAATAAGCAAACAACACGATGAAATTAGAATCTGTCAAAAACAGAACAATTTCTCGTAATCTGTATCAAACTTATACTTCTGGAACTCATAAAATTCGGAAATAAATTTCTGAATGTGAGGAATTTGTCTATTAATCATCTTCAAAAATAATCAACCTAATCGCACTCTCCAGTAAAAAATGGCAGTAAATCTTGTGAGCGCAAAAGTTTCTGTTTTTTACAGCAAGATCACAAAGACATCACCCAAGTCTTCCCAAAGGTTCTACTTGGCACAAACACTAATTAAAACATAAAACCACATCTAAACAGAGGATAAATGATTTATTTATTACTAAACTGGAACAAAAAGCAAGGAACAAAAATGAAATTGGGTTGCCTCCCAACAAGCGCTATCGTTTAACGCCACTAGCTAGGCATGATAATTTCAATGATGCTCACATAAAAGATAAGAATTGAAACATAAAGAGAGCATCATGAAGAATATGACTAGCACATTTAAGTCTAACCCACTTCCTATGCATATGGATTTTGTGAGTAAACAATTTATGGGAACAAGAATCAACTTGCATAGGAAGGTAAAGCAAGCATAACTTCAAGATTTTCAACACATAGAGACGAAACTTGATATTATTGCAATATGTAAAAGCATATATTCCTCTCTCATAGTAATTTTCAGTAGCATCATGAATGAATTCAACAACATTGTCGGATTTCAGGTTCCGGCAGACCCTTGAGGTTCGAACACTGGGGTGCGCGCGGAGATTTCGCCTCCTACCTGCCTGCGCCCCTCCGCCTTGCTAGTATCTAAACTAAGGAAAGAACAACACAAGAGACACAGGGTTTATACTTGTTCGGGCCACCGTTGTAGTGTAATACCCTACTCCAGTGCGTGGTGTGGTGGATTGCCTCTTGGGCTGATGATGATGAACAATACAAGGAAGAACAGCCTCGCGAGGGTCTGTTCTTGGCGGGGGCGATGAACTGCTGGGAGGAGCTCAGTCGCCCTTCTCTCTCTCTCTCTCTCTCTCTCTCTCTCTCTCTCTCTCTCTCTTGCCCTCTGTCCTTCCAAAACACTCGGCCTCCCCTTGCTCTGTGGGTGGCTGGTCCTATTTATAGAGGCCCTGGTCCTCTTCCCAAATATCGAGCGGGAAGGAAGCCAACAATGGCGGGCTAATTTGAAGGGGGACAGCTAGTACAAGCTACCCTGACAAAAGTAGTCTTCGCTTGTGCAAAGCTCTGGTGATGACGCCGTCTTGGGATCCACATTGACCTCCATCTCGTAGTCCTCTTGGTCTTGGTCTCGTTGCACCGAAATGGCAACCTTTGCCTGATGCCTCGGTACTCCGCGGCTGCGCTTGCCCCCTTTGCACCAAAGAGGTAGGGAGGACGCTGCGCGGGCTGGCACCCGCCTGGCGCCCCCGGTCGTCATGGCTTGCATCACGGGCAACTCATGAGGTACCCCGCCTTGATCTCTCTGCCTCGTGAGCCAGCCTGACGAGGCCGTGCCTAAGGAAGCTCCGCATCGTCCACCTCGTGAGGCTTAGCCCCTCACGAGGGTCTTGGGTTTGTGTTGGTGAAGATGGGCCGCGCTGGGCCCCCTTTTGATCCACGCCGCAGGCTGCAGGCAGGAAAGTCTGGGGACCCCCGTTCCCAGAACGACGACAAATATAACCATAACATAAAGCATCATTTTCATGATCTACTTGTATGCAAAGTCGACACTCTTCCAAAATAGTGGGATCATTACTTCCTAAAGATGACACTCTTCCAAACCCACTTTCATCAATATAATCATCATAACTAGGAGGCATTCTATCATCAAAATAAATTCGCTCATCAAAACTTGGGGGACAAAAAATATCATCTTCATGAAACATAGCATCCCCAAGCTTGTGGCTCTGCATATCATTAGCATCAAAGATATTCCAAGGAATTCATACTAACATTTAGTGCCAAACATTCTAACGCATTCTTCTTCTAACACTTTGGCACAATTATCGTAATCCTTGTTTTCATTGAAGACATTAAAAAGATGAAGCATGTGAGGTATCCTAAATTCCATTTTTTGTAGTTTCTTTTATAAACTAAACTAGTGATAAAACATGAAACTAAAAGATTCAATTGCAAGATCTAAAATATACCTTCAAGCGCTAACCTCCCCGGCAACAGCGCCAGAAAAGAGCTTGATGTCTACTACACAACCTTCTTCTTGTAGACGTTGTTGGGCTTCCAAGTGCAGAGGTTTGTAGGACAGTAGAAAATTTCCCTCAAAGTGGATGACCTAAAGTTTATCAATCTGTGGGAGGTGTAGGATGAAGATGGTCTCTCTCAAGCAACCCTGCAACCATATAACAAAGAGTCTCTTGTGTCCCCAACACACCCAATACAATGGTGTATAGGTGCACTAGTTCGGCGAAGAGATGGTGATACAAGTGCAATATGGATGGTAGATATAGGTTTTTGTAATCTGAAAATATAAAAACAGCAAGGTAGCAAGTGGTAAAAGTGAGCGTAAACGGTATTGCAATGCTAGGAAACAAGGCCTAGGGTTCATACTTTCACTAGTGCAAGTTATCTCAACAATAATAACATAATTGGATCATATAAAAATCCATCAACATGCAACAAAGAGTCACTCCAAAGTCACTAATAGCGGAGAACAACCAAAGAGATTATTGTAGGGTACGAAACCACCTCAATGTTATTCTTTCTGATCGATCTATTCAAGAGTTCATACTAGAATAACACCTTAAGAAACAAATCAACCAAAACCCTAATGTCACCTAGATACTCCAATGTCACCTCAAGTATCCATGGGTATGATTATACGATATGCATCACACAATCTCAGATTCATCTACTCAACCAACACAAAGAACTTCAAAGAGTGCCCCAAAGTTTCTACCGGAGAGTCAAGACGAAAACATGTGCCAACCCCTATGCATAAGTTCACGAGGTCACGAAACTTGCAAGTTGATCACCAAAACATACATCAAGTGGATCACGTGATATCCCATTGTCACCACAGATAAGCACATGCAAGACATACATCAAGTGTTCTCAAATCCTTAAAGACTCAATCCGATAAGATAACTTCAAAGGGAAAACTCAATTCATCACAATAGAGTAGAGGGGGAGAAACATCATAAGATCCAAATATAATAGTAAAGCTCGCGATACATCAAGATTGTGCCGACTCAAGAACAGGAGAGAGAGAGAGATCGAACACATAGCTACTGGTACATACCCTCAGCCCCGGGGGTGAACTACTCCCTCCTCGTCATGGAGAGCGCTGGAATGATGAAGATGGCCAGTGGAGAGGTATTCCCCCTTCCAGCAGGGTGCCGGAACGGGTCTAGATTGGTTTTCGGTGGCTATGGAGGCTTCTGACGGCGGAACTCTTGATCTCCGTTTCTTTCTGGAAGTTTGGGGTTAAATAAGAGGTGTTAGAGTCGGGAACAAGTCAGGGGGGTCCCCGAGGCGGCCACGAGGTAGTGGGCGCACCTAGGGGGTAGGGCGCGCCCCCACCCTCGTGGTGGCCCCGGGACTCTTCTGGCCCATCTCCGGTACTCCGTGGGCTTCTTCTGGTCCAAAAATGATCTCCGTGAAATTTCAGGTCAACTGGACTCCGTTTTGTTTTCCATTTCTACGATACTCAAAAACAAGGAAAAACCAGAAACTGGCACTGGGCTCTAGGTTAATAGGTTAGTCCCAAAAATCATATAAATGCATATAAAACATCCAAGGTTGATAATATAATAGCATGGAACAATAAGAAATTATAGATACATTGGAGACGTATCATGTACCAGTTTCCTCGTTGGTGCTAAGGAGGCAAGAGCAGGCGTGGGGTCCCAAGGAATCAGACAAAGGTTTCCACATCTGTGCAACAAGACCAAGACCAGTAGGATTGCAGGACGGAGGTCATCACGGAGCCCACAACAGCGTCTCCACCAAAGCCTTTGGCAGGTGTCGGTGTCACAACCGGCGGATCTCGGGTAGGGGGTCCCGAACAGTGCGTCTAGGCCGGATGGTAATAGGAGGCAGGGAACACGATGTTTTATCCAGGTTCGGGCCCTCTTGATGGAGGTAAAACCCTACGTCCTGCTTGATTAATATTGATGATATGGGTAGTACAAGAGTAGATCTACCACGAGATCAAGGAGGCTAAACCCTAGAAGCTAGCCTATGGTATGATTGTTGTATATGGAGTTGATTGCCTACGGACTACAACCCTCCGGTTTATATAGACACCGGATAGGGTTAGGGTTACATAGAGTCGGTTACAATGGTAGGAGATCTTGAATATCCGCATCGCCAAGCTTGCCTTCCACGCCAAGGAAAGTCCCATCCGAACACGGGACGAAGTCTTCATCTTGTATCTTCATAGTCCAGGAGTCCGGCTGAAGGTATAGTCCGGCAACCCGAACACCCCCTAATCCAGGACTCCCTTAGTAGCCCCTGAACCAAGCTTCAATGACGACGAGTCCGGCGCGCAAATTGTCTTCGGCATTGCAAGGCGGGTTCCTCCTCCAAGTCCTTCATAGAAGATTGTAAACACCAAGAGTAGTGTCCGGCTCTGCAAAATAAGCTTCCACATATTGCCATAGAGAGAATGATATAAACACAAATCAAATCTGCTGACGTATTCCGCAGTGCGTCATCACACTACGGCCAAGTCATTTACTCGAATCGTTTTTACTTTTCCACCTCAGCATGTTTTGCGAGGCGGTTTCCTTGGCACGTCTTGTCAAAGCAGAGATCGTGTACCCCCTTTACAGGATTCTCATCAATACGGACATGGGTAACCCAACCGCGCCATGTATCACGGCACTTGGGAGGCAAGCGAGTTTTACTAGGCTGGTGGGGACGCACAACCGCATCCGACCATATAAGGGGATAAGGATCCACCTTTTTACCTACGCCTTCTTCCTCCTTTGCCTATCCATCTCCTGCGCACTCAAGCTCCAGCGGCCAAGCCCGCACTTCCCACCTCAACCTTCTCCAGCAATGTCCGGAGCGGGAGGCAAGTGGATGGTCTCCTCTGCTACGGAGGGCCAAGTCAAGAAGTTAAGGAAGGCCGAATACCTGTCTAAGGACATCGCGCACCGGCTTCCCGAAAAGGGGCAGCTTCTCCCCACCCCAAGGACCCATGAGAGGGTAGTATTTCTTCCCCACTTCCTCCGCGGACTAGGTTTTCCACTCCACCCATTTGTCCGAGGGCTCATGTTCTACTATGGCCTGGATTTCCATGATCTGGCCCCGAACTTCATCCTCAACATCTCGGCGTTTATCGTCGTGTGCGAGGCTTTCCCCCGCGTCCGCCCTCATTTCAGCCTCTGGCTCAAGACCTTCAACGTCAAGCCCAAGGTGGTGCGCGGCAGCCAAGCGGAGTGAGGAGGCGCCATGGCAGGCAAGATGGCCAACGTCCTATGGTTCGAGGGCTCTTTTGTGGAGACCCTAAAGGGGTGGCAATCCGGGTGGTTTTACATCACCGAGCCACGCCATTCGAACTAGATCGCAGCCTCCGAGTTCCGATCCGGACCCCCCACGCGGCTTATGTCCTGGAAAGAGACGGGCCTGTCGTGGGGTGACGAAAAAGAGGTGACCGGATTGCAAACATGCATCCAGTCCCTGGTGAACAAGCCAATCCGGCTTGTTAATGTAATCCAGGTTATGCTCATCCGCCGGATCCTCCCGTGCCAACAACGGGATTTTAATCTGTGGGAGTTCGACCCAGCGCAGCACCAAACCCTTAGCAGGCTCTTCGACACGATGTACGAAGATGCCTGGAAGGTGCTATTCAAGGGCGCCGAGGCTCCCGCATCCGCTTCCGAGGACCGCGGATACAGCTTGCAGCGTCACACTAGTGAGGTAAGCTATCTTCTCCTTTTACAGGATGTTAAGCTTTTTTCATAGTTTGACTCTATGCGGGATCTAAACTCCCTTACCTTTGACAGGCTTGGCGAGCGATATCCGGACCGATTAACTGTCCGGCTCCGCTGCTCGAAGACCCAGCCCCAGCTCTACTAGTGAAGCTGCTGGTTCCGGCACCTTATGTGGTGCCGGAGAAGAAGGCCAAGAAGAAGAAGACCACAGGGACTCGAAAGAGTGCCCGCAACATGGTGGTGTCGGACTCGTCATCCGACGAGTCCGAGACGCCCTCTTCCCGTGAAAACAAGGAGGAGGAAGAAGAAAACTCTCCCCCCAGCGGAGGGAGGAGAGAAGAGGAAGGCCATCCCAACGGGGGAGGCTGAGGGGTCTAGGAAAAGGAAGACCCCTCCGCTGGACTACGCCCCCAACGCCGAAGAGGGCAAAGAGGAGTGGCCAAACAGGGCCAAGCGTCCGGCGAAATCGTAAGTTCGGATGTCAGAATAAGTCATGATGTTCCTTTGTTGCACAGCTTCCCCTAATGTCGAATGTAATTATGCAGTCCGCCCTGGGCCGAATTCGACGAATCGTCGGGCGGCTCCCTGGATTCATCAGACGTGAACTCAGTTCTGCCCGTTGTCTCCCGCCGCACTGCAGATGATGCCGAAGTGGCGTCGCAACAAGCTCTGGGGCAGGAGGAGGTGGTCCCGGAGCAGCCGCAAGGCAACCTCCTGGACTCCAGGGGTGAAGGGGATAAGGCTCCCCAGGGCTCTCAGTCCGGCTTTGTGTCGGACACCCCGCTGGAATCTTCCACATTTCCGGACCGCGGTAGGTGAACTCCTTCCAAGAGGAGCAAGCCTTCTGAGCCGGCGGCCTCCGTCCAACCAGAGGTGCCGGACAATCTGCTGGAGGTGCTTGACGATGCCTCCATAGACGAGGGGCACCGTACTATTATGAGTACGGTGATCCAGAAGGTTCAATCCGCCAAGAGCGGACTGACTGAAGCTTGCGCTAGCCTTCTAACAGGCTTCGAGGTAAGTAAAAATATGTAAAAATATTACCGCATAGACAGTAGCCCCTGATGCTCTGTTTGGCGTTCAGAAAGAAAAGCCGAATAGAGGATCTATTAAATATCGTAGGAGTCTAACAAAAAAGAGTCAATATGCGTATGCAGGCTTCGCTTCTAGCCACCACCGCACTGACTGCGGAGGTGGGTGTCCTGAAGCAGGACCTCGAGCGGACCGAGCGAGAGCTCGGCCTTGCCAAGCGGCGGCTCGAGGAGAGAGAAGGTAAGAAATACCTTACAGAAAAAGTGCCTATAAAAAGGCATGATTGCAAAAAAATAGGATTGTACTGCTTATTGTAGGGGCCACGACTGAGGTGGCGACCCTTAAGTAGGCGTTGTCTGAGGCCGAAAGGAAAACGGCCGCGGAGCGCACCGAGCGAGACAGACTTGCGGCTCAGGTCGGCGACGTGCAGCAAGAGCTTCAGGCTCTCATGAAAAAACATGAGAGTTTGGAGCTTGAGTCAAAGGCGCAAGCATCCGAGCTCGCGATGGCCCTTGAGACTGCCAAGTTTGCCTAGGCCGAAGCCCAAAAGGCCCTCCAAGAGTTGGAGGGGATGAGGAAGATAGCAGTGGGTAAGGCATTCTTCACGCAAAGCAGAAATATAAAAGTAAACTACTTGTTACTTACCCGAATCCGGAGCTCTCCAGGGGCATTCGCAGATATTCCCCGCAGCGTATCCGCCGCCGCCGCATTCTACCGAGCTGAAGAGGGTAGCTCGACGGAGAAGGTGTTATGGTCTCAGTATTCTGAGGCCGGACACCCTGTGCCTTTGAGCGACCAGCTGAAACGGCTGGTCGAGCTCCACAAGGCGGCCGAACAGGCCATGAAGGGCTTCATAGTTCGGCTGTGGCCCGGAGAGGCCCTGCCTGGGAGCTATTTCGGGCTGGTGCGGCGGCTGGTGGAGGCCTGTCCGAGGCTCGAGGTCATCAAACGCTCCGTTTGCATCGAAGGTGCCCGTCGGGCCCTTGCCCGTGCAAAGGTGCACTGGGGTAAGCTGGACGGTGAGAAGCTTGTGAAGGACGGGCCACCGCCGGGGAAGGAGCATCGCAAGCCCGAGAACTACTACAAGGATGTTCTTGCAGGTGCCCGCCTTGTGGCGGATGAATGAACCAAGGATGTGATTTTTGAATGAACTCGCTCGTGTTTATCCTGTGCACTGAAAACTTGTTCATATGCGCTAAGCAATGCTTATTGAATTTAAAATATTACTTTCTGTGCGGCCGTTTATCAAAAAATTGAGAGATGGCCAGTCGTCGGCTTCTGCCCCCATGCCACTAGTGCTGGGGTGTTCGGGATAAACCTGGGCGCTCTTTTTCCCATAGTTGGGTCCTTCGAGGGAGGTGCTCAGCGCAACGAACCAGGCAATCGGACTATAATGCTTGAACACTCTCACTTAGCCATAGAACTCTATAAATTTAAATTTCAGCGAAGCCCCTAGTTCAGAAGACCGAGTTCGGGGCGCTATCCACGCCTTGGCCAGACAAAGCCAGCTCCTCGCTCGAAGCAGCATAAGTCTTTAGGGACTTGAAAAACCTCTCGAACAACGACCGGTCTCTCGCCTCATCATGCCAGTCAGTTTTAGCTTTCTCCACTGAGGTGCTTAACCCAGCTGAACCGGGGCACAATCGCAGTGGTTCTCCTAGTGCTACCTTAGCCGATAGAGCGGAATGTAAGGCACCAAAACATAGGAGCCGGGCAAACCCAACTATAGACCCAAATCATGATTCGGAGCCGATGCATATAGTGTTATAAGTTCGGGGTGCCGCACTTGTGAAAGTGTACGGACTTCTCACACCATTATGACGGGTACTGAAGCCCCTGGCGTGTTTGCCGTACCATGGTGTACGGGTGCAATCATGTCATTTAATAAACATAAATGTGAAGAGAAGATAATGCAAAAAATAGACAAGAAGCTAAGCATTGTTTATAGAGAGGCTATTTATCAAAGCCGAACGATACAAATAGTGCAGTAAGCAAAAGATATTGGACTATTCAGTATGTCCTGACCAGGGGCAGGCCGCGGAATTGTATTTAAAACAGGTATACCGCTCGTAACAGAGACCACCTGGGAGTTCCATAATGCGGCATGGCTTGTCTGCCTCCCTGGATCTTGCATCGTTTGTGCGGCAGTCGAATTGCCGAACAGGTCGTACGAAGTATGGAGCCCTGAAAGTAAGAAAAAATTAAAAAAAGAATCCGGCAGCCCCTAGTACGTTTTAAGCCGTATTTTGGGCGTGCCGTTATTGTGCCCCTTCCCCTGTGCCCATGGTATTTCAAGGGCGTAGTCATGTACGCGAGGTACTGGTTTCGCTATGTCGCGAAAGCTGGGGTTGGGGTCGCATTGCTACGCTTGCTCAGAGTGTGCCAGGCGGTCCTGCTGTGGGTTACTCCGGGCGCGCTTGGTAGTGTCTGGCTTTTTAATGGCTGGACTGGAGAATTGCCTGAGAAGGCTACTTTGTACCTCCGCTGCGAGAGCCGCCGTATGCTCCTCCGTACGGAGGGAGCGTTCAGTGTTTCCGTTGACCGTAATTACTCCTCGAGGGCCTGGCATCTTGAGCTTGAGATATGCGTAGTGCGGCACTGCATTGAACTTTGCGAATGTGGTTCGTCCGAGCAGGGCGTGATAGCCACTGCGAAACGGGACTATATCGAAGATTAACTCTTCGCTTCGGAAATTGTCCGGGGATCAGAAGACCACGTCAAGTGTTACTGAGCCTGTACAGTTGGCTTCTACACCTGGTATAATGCCTTTAAAGGTCGTTCTTGTGGGCTTAAACCTTGAGGGATCTATGCCCATTTTCCGCACTGTATCCTGATAAAGCAGGTTTAGGCTACTGTCACCGTCCATGAGGACTCTTGTGAGATGAAATCCGTCGATGATTGGGTCGAGAACCAATGCGGCGAAGCCGCCATGACGGATGCTAGTGGGATGGTCCCTTCGATCAAAAGTGATCGGGCAGGAGGACCATGGGTTGAACTTTGGGGCGACTGGCTCCATCGCGTATACGTCCCGTAGCGCACGCTTCCGCTCCTGCTTGGGAATGTGGGTTGCGTATATCATGTTCACCATCCGCACTTGTGGGGGAAAGCCCTTCTGTCCATTGTTGCTCGGCGGCTTGGGCTCCTCGTCGTCGCTGTGTAGCCCCTTGTCTCTGTTTTCGGCCCTTAACTTGCCTGCCTGCTTGAACACCCAACAATCCCTGTTAGTGTGATTGGCTGGCCTTTCGGGGGTGCCATGTATCTGGCACAAGCGATCGAGTATTCGGTCCAAACTGGACGGGCCCTGAGTATTCTTTTTGAATGGCTTTTTCCGCTGACCGGATTTATAGCCTTTGAATCCGGCATTGACTGCCGTGTCTTCATTGTTGTCGCTGTTAAGCGGTGTTTTTGCTTATTCCGACGTGTCCTGCCACTTTTGTCCTTGGTATCCGAATTACCAGGGTTCTCTAATAAGTTGTTACCGCGAGCTAGCCAGCTGTCTTCTCCCGCGCAAAAGCGGGTCATGAGTGTCGTGAGGGCTGCCATGGATTTCGGCTTTTCCTGTCCCAGGTGCCGGGCAAGCCACTCGTCGCGGATGTTATGCTTGAAGGCTGCTAGGGCCTCTGCGTCCGGACAGTCGACTATCTGGTTTTTCTTTGTTAGGAACCGTGTCCAGAATTGTCTGGCCGATTCCTCTGGCTGCTGAATTATGTGGCTTAAGTCGTCGGCATCCGGCGGTCGCACATAAGTGCCCTGGAAGTTGTCGAGGAATGCGGCTTCCAGGTCCTCCCAAGAACCGATTGAGTCTGCTGGCAAGCTGTTAAGCCAATGTCGGGCCGGTCCTTTAAGTTTGAGCGGGAGGTATTTGATGGCGTGTAGATCATCGCCGCGTGCCATGTGGATGTGAAGGAGATAATCCTCGATCCATACCGCCGGATCTGTTGTGCCATCGTATGATTCGATGTTTACGGGTTTGAAACCCTCTGGGATTTTATGATCCGTTACTTCATTCGTGAAGCATAGCGGGTGTGCGGCGCCTCTGTATTGGGCTATATCACGATGCAGCTCGGAAGAGCTATGTCTGTTGTGTTCGGCCCGACCGGATTTGTTGTATCCGGCGTGAAGGTCATTGTCGCATGCCGTAGGGCACCTGCGCGATCCGTAGATCGATCTTGTTTGGCTTGCCTTATCCTCCAGTATGTCTCGCAGGTCGGGCGCATTTTCCCGTGCCTTAGTTGAGCGGCGTCGGGGCATGGCTTGGGTGGAGGGCCGAGAGGCCTCTCAGTCACGGCCGCGAGGTGGCCGGTCTGCCATGTCATGTGTTGGTGATGTAGGTGCTTCCTCCTTTGATCGGGGTAGTGGCCTGCGCTTCGGGTAACTCTTGGAGGGGCGTTCGTTTTCATGCTCTTCGGTCGTAAGGACTTCAGTCCATCTGTCAGCTAGCAAATCTTGGGCAGCTCTAAGCTGTTGCTGCTTTTTCTTGAGGCTGCTTGCCGTGGCTAAAAGCCTGCGTTTAAAACACTCTTGTTCGGCGGGGTCTGATGGTATGACGAATTCGTCGTCATCGAGGCTTGCCTCGTCTTCGGAGGGAGGCGTATAGTTATCATCCCCGACCTCTCGGTCTGCCGCTCTCTCATGAGGGCTGGCTTCTCCATCTTCCTGTGCCGAATCTTGCTGAGGTGGGTGTTCTTCGGCGCTATCCGGGGTAGTATTATCTCCCGTGCTGGAATCACTGTTTTTGCTTTGGCGGGATTTAGAGCGGCGCCGCTGACGTCGGCGCTTTGGCTGTTTCTTGGGGGCGTCATCCCCCATTGTTCCATCGCCATCTCCATCTTTTGGAGTATCCACCATATATATGTCATATGACGAGGTGGCCTTCCAGCGCCCTACAGGTGCTGGTTTCTGTTCGTCTCCTACATCGTCGTCCATGCCGTCGATGTCTTCGGAGCTGAAGTCAAGCATGTCGGTTAGATCGTCGATAGTGGCTACAAAGTGGGTGGTGGGTGGGCTTTGAATTTCCTCATCGTCCGTATCCCACCCTCGCTGACCGTAGTCCGGCTAGGGCTCTCCTGATAAAGAGAGAGACTTCAGAGAATTCAGGATGTCACCAAAAGGCGAATGCTGAAAGATGTCTGCGGCGGTGAACTCCATTATCGGCGCCCAATCGGATTCAATTGGCAGGGGCGCGGGGGGTTCGGAGTCCGGGGAGGAGTCCGGATCCTCGGAGTCACGGGTCGTGCAGAGTGCGGGGCTAGCATTCGGCTCGATCGCTTTCAGGATTGCAGCCACTGAGGTGACGTCCAACCGCTCATCCTCGATTGGCGCAATAGGCTCCAAGTTAGGGGTCGGAACCGATGCGTGTGCGGCCTCCAGGACACTGTCCAGGGGCAGAGCTAGATCACGCCCCTCGAGATAGTGCGGTGCGCTTGGCCGTGGCTCGAGCCCGTCGAAGATCAAGTCTCCGCGGATGTCAGCCGTGTAGTTTAAGCTTCCAAACCTGACTTGATGGCCAGGGGCGTAGCTTTCGATCTGCTCCAGGTGGCCGAGTGAATTGGCCCGCGGAGCAAAGCCGCCGAAGACGAAGATCTGTCTGGGGAGCAAAGTCTCACCCTGGACCGCATCGTTGTTGATGATCAAAGGAGCCATCGGGCCTAAAGGCGACGACACAGAGGAACTCTCAATGAAAGCACCAATGTCGGTGTCAAAACCGGCGGATCTCGGGTAGGGGGTCCCGAACTGTGCATCTAGGCCGGATGGTAACAGGAGGCAGGGAACACGATGTTTTGCCCAGGTTCGGGCCCTCTTGATGGAGGTAAAACCCTATGTCCTGCTTGATTAATATTGATGATATGGGTAGTACAAGAGTAGATCTACCACGAGATCAAGGAGGCTAAACCCTAGAAGCTAGCCTATGGTATGATTGTTGTATATGGAGTTGATTGCCTACGGACTACAACCCTCCGGTTTATATAGAAACCGGATAGGGTTAGGGTTACATAGAGTTGGTTACAATGGTAGGAGATCTTGAATATCCGCATCGCCAAGCTTGCCTTCCACGCCAAGGAAAGTCCCATCTGGACACGGGATGAAGTCTTCAATCTTGTATCTTCATAGTCCAGGAGTCCGGCTGAAGGTATAGTCCGGCAACCCGAACACCCCCTAATCCAGGACTCCCTCAGCAGGCGAAGACTACTTTTGTCAGGATAGCTTGTACTAGTTGTCCCCCTTCAAACTTGGTCGTTGTGGGATCCCTTCCCGCCTAAATATTTGGGAAGAGGGCCAAGGCCACTATAAATAGGACCTAACCACCACCGTAGAAGGGGACAGATCATTCAGATCACCCTCTCAACCACCAGCTCATCGAGCTCAAGAACACCTCACCTCCTGAGGCTGCCCATCCTCTATACTAGTTCATCCTCAGCCCATCGAGGCAATCCACCCACAAACTGGAGTAGGGTATTACACCGCAAGTTGGCCCGAAGCAGTATAAACCCCTGTGTCTCTTGTTCTTTGGAATCGTCGAGCTAGGCCATGGAATCATTAAGCGTGCAAGTTGGGGAGAGAGTGTTCTTTATGCGCACCCCAGAGTTCGAACCTCAAGGGTTTGCCGGAACCCTAATCCGACATTTGGCGCACCACATAGGGGTGTGTTGAAACCTCTCTTCCATCGATTGACGCCCCACTACTCCACCACTTCCATGGCTGACGCTCGTTGAGCCCGTGCTGAGCGCCGAGCCGCTCTCAATGCTCGTGTCACCCAGACGGCGCCCGTCAGCGGGCCTCCCCATCGCTCTCCATCACCCGCTGCCAACGCCGCCACCGCCCCGGCAGGGAATGAGCAGCAAGCTTTGTTGCTGCACCCCTCAGAGGGACGGACGCACCGCCACCCCGTCGTTGACTCCGGCCGGCTCATCGTCCCGTCGACGACCTCTACGAGGAGTGGCTGGACCGCATCGCTGAGCTTGTCAGCGCCGCTGGGCGCTCTCCTGCACCGTCCCTTTCGCTGCCTCGTCTGCCTCCTGCAGCGGGCGACGTAGCCCATGGAGCACCTCCGCCACCTCCGTATCAAGACGTCGCCCTCGCACCAAGATGCGTGGCCCCGCGACGTGACCCACCACGTGGGGCACCTGCGCGTGAAGAAGGAAGCTGCCAGGAAATCTCGCGTCCACAAGAAGGTGCTCCTGCACTCCCAACACCATCGCGTCAAGACCGCGCGCCACCGGCAACAGCGGCGCATGGATACCAGGACTAGGCTCCATCCATAGAGGACTCCAGTCACCACCGTGGGCTGCCGAGCCTTCACCCCTGAGCTGTGAAGCGTTGTCTGGCCCGGCAAGTTCATGCCCGATCTGCCTTCGTGCTACGACGGCACCCCCGACCCTGCTGAGTTCCTGCAGCTCTACGAGCTGAGCATTGAGGCGGCAAACGGCAACAAGAAGGTCATGGCGAACTGGTTTCCGATGGCTCTCAAAGACGGCGCGCGCTCGTGGATCTTACTGACCCCCCAGCCCTCACCTCCTGGCCTTGACCACAGCACCGCGACCTAGCATACCAGCAGCGGCAGAGCTTGCTCGAGGGTCAGGACCCGAGGATGCAAAGCACTTAGATGAGCAAGGAAGGGGGAAGCCGGCATGAGCCTCACCCATTAACACTACTGCTGAAGTGCAAACGAACGCTGTGCAAGGAACTGCCTCGGACTCGACAAGATAAGTCACATATCCGCGCTAGCACAACGTCGCAATTCGAATTCTCGGTTTGGGTAGCCTTATTCTGCCAATGTCGCTTTCCTTTTCTGCCTTCGGGACGCTGCTTGCATGCCAAAGGGGACCTCTTGAGCATCGTGCCTCAGGAGCTCTTACCGGACCTTTGGCCGCTCACCTCCTGGCCTTGACCACGGCATCGCGACCTGGCATACTAGCGATGGCTGAAGCCTGCCTGGGGATTGGGACATGCCGGCGTAGAGCGCTAAGCTACCACGAGGACGAAACGGGGGACAGTGCCAAAGCGAGATATGCAACCACAAGCCTTATAGAAGGAATGATAAACACTAGAGCAAAAGCATTACAATTTATTTACACGCCCCCATGGGGTTCGTCTCGATTCCTCGCAGGGAACAAAAGAAGGAAAAACCCAAAGGAACCCTGACTACGAGCGACGCCATCATCAAAAGTGGACCACGAGGTGCCGACGCCAATCCCATCCAGATCAACGACGACGATGAGCTAACACCGTTGCCGCGCTCTGGGCACGACGTGAGCTGGATGGCACGTAGCTATCGTTGCTCGTCTCCGGAGATTCATTGGACTCCCAGGAGCTGTCCCTGCTGCTGGAGGAACTGCCGGCATGGCCGGTGGAGGGCTTGGCACCTGCTCCTGCGTCATCCTGGCGGCCTCCTCCAGGGAGCACCCCAGGTGGCGGCCTTCCTCGTCGAAGACTTTGAAGAACATCATGGAGGCGCCATCGTATTCAAAGTGGATGGCGAGGGCCCCCTCCACGCAGCAAGCACGGACGACCTTGCTCCGTCCATGCGTCATGAAGATCTTGCTCGGGGAGACGACCTTGACCTCCGCCCCTGTTGCCGGGGTGCTGCACTCGGTGTGCTACAACCATAACTCGAGCGGTCCTCTCGGCGGCATCTCTTCAGCAAAGAACTATGGAAGCTTGATCCACGTGCATGGTGGCATCGCTGCCTATATCACAAACTCGCGGGCGGAGCCCTTGGCATGGGTTCATGGGACGGCGGCTCATGCTACACGGCATGGCAACCGCGGCCATGGCGCGGGCGGCTCGGGGCGCTCCCGCCTTCTCCTGAGCCCTGCGCTTGCGCATACAAAGGGAGCGGGTAGCCCGGTGGCGGCCACTCGTACCAAGGTCGCGTCACCTCCGGCCTCACGCCGACATTGCGGGAGCGGCTCAACCTCTTCTTAGGTGGGAGCAGCCCCAGCTCTTCGCGGGGGGTCTTTCCCTTCTCCGTAGCGGAGAACCTCCAAATCGGTGCCATGAGAGTTGCGGCAAGACGGCAATGCGAAGAGGAAGAAGAAGGAGCAATCGGCGAGGAAGCAGAGATGAGTGAGGGGGCTGCCCCTTCCCTCATTTATAGCCAAAAGGAGGCCAACCGCTGGCCTCCACGATTGCATGTAATGATGATTTTCTCCTGCATGCAACAGCGTCTCGTCAAGTCGGACAGTTGCCGAGGCAACATGGGGAAGCGGAGGTGCTCACGTCTCATCAATCGCCACGAGTTGACCAAGGCCGCAGGCAATTGGGGCCCGCAGCGCTCCGCACTTGTGCTTTGGCTATGCCTTGGAGCCAAGCTCGAGCGTGCCTTGGGCCCAGGGGCTACTGTTGGCGTCCTGGGAATGGGGGTACCCAGACTTGCCTGCCTGTGGCCCGTGGCGTGGCTCCATCAACGGCCCGGTACGACCCATCTTCAGCAGCAACAACTCAAGACCCTTGCGAGGGGCCAAGCCTTGCGAGGCGGTCGACACTAAGACCTCCCTGGGGGCTGCTACCTCTTGAGCACTTGCGCTGGTTTTCCCTTGAAGAGGAAAGGGTGATGCAGTAGAGTAGCGTAAGTATTTACCTTAGTTTTTGAGAACCAAGGTATCAATCCAGTAGGAGGCTACACGCGAGTCCCTCGCACCTGCACAAAACAAATAAATCCTCGCAACCAACGCGATAAGGGGTTGTCAATCCCTACACGATCACTTACGAGAGTGAGATCTCATAGATATGATAAGATAATATTTTTGGTATTTTTATGATAAAGATGCAAAGTAAAATAAAAGGCAATGAAAATAACTAAGTATTGGAAGATTAATATGATGAAGATAGACCCGGGGGCCTTAGGTTTCACTAGTGGCTTCTCTCGAGAGCATAGATATTTTACGGTGGGTGAACGAATTACTGTTGAGCAATTGACAGAATTGAGCATAGTTATGAGAATACCTAGGTATGATCATGTATATAGGCATCACATCCAAGACAAGTAGACCGACTCCTGCCTGCATATGATACTATTACTCCACACATCTACCGCTATCCAGCATGCATCTAGAGTATTAAGTTCATAAGAACAGAGTAACGCCTTAAGCAAGATGACATGATGTAGAGGGATAAATTCATGCAATATGATAAAAACCCCATCTTGTTATCCTCGATGGCAACAATACAATATGTGCCTTGCTGCCCCTACTGTCATTGGGAAAGGACACCGCAAGATTGAACCCAAAGCTAAGCACTTCTCCCATTGCAAGAAAGATCAATCTAGTAGGCCAAACCAAACTAATAATTCGAAGAGACTTGCAAAGGTAACCAATCATACATAAAATAATTCAGAGAAGATTCATATATTGTTCATAGATAAACTTGATCATAAACCCACAATTCATCGGTCTCAACAAACACACCGCAAAAGAAGATTACATCGAATAGATCTCCACAAGAGAGGGGGAGAACTTTGTATTGAGATCCAAAAAGAGAGAAGAAGCCATCTAGCTAATAACTATGGACCCATAGGTCTGAGGTAAACTATCACACTTCATCGGAGAGGCTATGGTGTTGATGTAGAAGCCCTCCGTGATCGATCCCCCCTCCGGCGGAGCTCCGGAACAGGCCCCAAGATGGGATCTCATGTATACAGAAAGTTGCGGTGGTGGAATTAGGGTTTTGGCTCCGTATCTGATCATTTGGGGTACGTAGGTATATATAGGAGGAAGAAGTGCGTCGGTGGAGCAACATGGGGCCCATGAGGGTGGAGGGCATGCTTTGGGGGTAGGCGCTTCCCCCTACCTCGTGGCTTCCCTGTTGGTTGCTTGACGTAGGGTCCAAGTCTCCTGGATCATGTTCGGTGAGAAAATCACGTTCCCGAAGGTTTCATTCTGTTTGGACTCAGTTTGATATTCCTTTTGTTCAAAACCCTAAAATAGGCAAAAAAATAACAATTCTGGGTTGGGCCTCCGGTTAATAGGTTAGTCCCAAAAATAATATAATAGTGGATAATAAAGCCCAATAATGTCCAAAATAGTAGATAATATAACATGGAGCAATCAAAAATTATAGATACGTTGGAGACGTATCAAGCATCCCCAAGCTTAATTCCTGCTCGTCCTCGAGTAGGTAAATGATAAAAACAGAACTTTTGATGTGGAATGCTACTAGGCATAATTTCAATGTAATTCTTCTTAATTGTGGCATGAATGTTCAGATCTGAAAGTTTCAAGATAAAAGTTTAATATTGACATAGAAATAATAATACTTCAAGCATACTAACTAAGCAATTATGTCTTCTCAAAATAACTTGGCCAAAGAAAGTTCATCCCTACAAAATCATATAGTTTAGTCATGCTCCATTTTCATCACACAAGAATGCTCTCATCATGCACAACCCCGATGACAAGCCAAGCAATTGTTTCATACTTTAGTAATCTCAAACTTTATAAACCTTCACGCAATACATGAGCGTGAGCCATGGATATAGCACTATGGGTGGAATAGAGTATAATGATGGGGGTTATGTGGAGAAGACAAAAAAGGAGAAAGTCTCCCATCAACGAGGCTAATCAATGAGCTATGGAGATGCTCATCGGTAGATGTTAATGCAAGGAGTAGGGATTGCCATGCAACGGATGCACTAGAGCTATAAATGTATAAAGCTCAACAAAAGAAACTAGTGGGTGTGCATCCAACTTGCTTTCTCACGAAGACCTAGGGCACTTGAGGAGGCCCATTGTTGGAATATACAAGCCAAGTTCTATAATGAAAATTCCCACTAGTATATGAAAGTGACAAAACAAGAGACTTTCTATCATGAAGATCATGGTGCTACTTTGAAGCACAAGTGTGGAAAAAGGATAGTAGCATTGTCCCTTCTTATTTCTTTTTTTGGGCCTTCATTTTTTTATTTGACCTTTCTCTTTTTTTATTGGGACAATGCTCTATTAAATGATGATCATCACACTTCTATTTTTTTACAACTCAATGATTACAACTCGATACTAGAACAAGGTATGACTCTATATGAATGCCACCGGCGGTGTACCGGGATATGCAATGAATCAAGTGTGACATGTATGAAAAATTATGAACGGTGGCTTTGCCACAAATACGATGTCAACTACATGATCATGCAAAGCAATATGATAATGATGAATGTGTCATGATAAATGAAATGGTGGAAAGTTGCATGGCAATATATCTCGGAATGGATATGGAAATACCATAATAGGTAGGTATGGTGGCTGTTTTGAGGAAGATATAAGGAGGTTTATGTGTGAAATAGCGTATCAAATCTTGGGGTTTGGATGCACCGGCGAAGTTTGCACCAACTCTCAATGTGAGAAAGGGCAATGCACGGTACCGAACATGCTAGCAATGATGGAAGGGTGAGAGTGCGTATAATTCATGGACTCAACATTAAATAAATCACATACTTATTGCAAAAATCTACAAGTCATCAAAAACCAAGCACTGCACGCATGCTCCTAGGGGGATAGATTGGTTGGAAAAGACCATCGCTCGTCCCCGACCGCCACTCATAAGGAGGACACTCAAAGAACACCTCATGTTTCAAATTTGTTACAAAACATTTACCATACGTGCATGCTATGGGACTTGCAAACTTCAACACAAGTATTTTTCAAATTCACAACTACTCAACTAGCACAACTTTCATATCACTACCTCCATGTCTCAAAACAATCATCAAGCATCAAACTTTTCTTAATATTCAACACACTCATAAGAATTTTTTTACTAGTCTTGAATACCTAGCATATTAGGATTATCTAAGTAAATTACCATGCTATTTCAGACTCTCAAAATAATCTAAGTGAAGCATGATAGAATAATAGTTTCTATAAAACCAAACCACCACCGTGCTCTAAAAGATATAAGTGAAGTACTAGAGCAAAACTATATAACTCAAAAGATATAAGTGAAGCACATAGAGTATTCTAATAATTTCCGAATCATGTGTGTTCCTCTAAAAAAGGTGTGTACATCAAGTATGATTGTGGTAAACTAAAAAATAAAGACTCAAATAATACAAGACACTCCAAGCAACACACATATCATGTGGTGAATAAAAATATAGCTCCAAGTAAAGTTACCGATAGAAGTAGACGGAAGAGGGGATGCCTTCTGGGGCATCCCCAAGCTTTGGATTTTAGGTGTCCTTAGATTATCTTGGGGGTGCCATGGGCATCCCCAAGCTTATGCTCTTGCCACTCCTTGTTCCATAATCCATCCAATCTTTACCCAAAACATGAACACTTCACAACACAAAACTTAAAGTAGAAAATCTCGTCAGCTCCATTAGCGAAAGAAAACAAAAGACCACTTCAAGGTACTGTAATGAACTCATTATTTATTTATATTGGTGTTAAACCTACTGTATTACAACTTATCTATGGTTTATAAACTATTTTACTAGCCATAGATTCATCAAAATAAGCAAACAACACACGAAAAACAGAATCTGTCAAAAAAGAACAGTCTGTAGGAATCTGTAGCTAGCGCAAGATCTGGCACCCCAAAAATTATAAAATAAATTTATGGACGTGAGGAATTTATCTATTAATCATCTGTAAAAATAATTAACTAAATATCACTTTTCAAATAAAAATGGCAGCAGTTCTCGTGAGCGCTAAAGTTTCTGTTTTTACAGCAAGATTAACAAGACTTTCCCCAAGTCTTCCCAAAGGTTCTACTTGGCACAAACACTAATTAAGCACAAAAAACACAACCAAAATAAATTATTTATTACTAAACAGTAGCAAAAAGCAAGGAATAAAAATAAAATTGGGTTGCCTTCCAACAAGCGCTATCGTTTAACGCCCCTAGCTAGGCATAAAAGCAAGGATAGATCTAGGTATTGCCATTTTTGGTAGGCAGTCCATAAGTGGCTCTCATAATAGATTCATAAGGTAATTTAATTTTCTTTCTACTAAAGTGTTCCATGCCTTTCCTTAATGGAAATTGGAATCTAATATTTCCTTCCTTCATATCAATAATTGCACCAATCGTTCTAAGGAAAGGTCTACCAAGAATAATAGGACATGAAGGATTGCAATCTATATCAAGAACGATAAAATCTATGGGCACATAATTCCTATTTGCAACAATAAGAACATCATTAATTCCTCCCATAGGTTTCTTAATAGTGGAATCCGCAAGGTGCAAGTTTAGAGCGCAATCATCAAAATCACGGAAACCTAACAAATCACACAAAGTCTTTGGAATCGTGGAAACACTAGCACCCAAATCACACAAAGCATGGCATTAATGATCTTTTATTTTAATTTTAATAGTTGGTTCCCACTCATCATAAAGTTTTCTAGGAATAGAAAGTTCCAACTCAAGTTTTTCTTCATAAGATTGTATCAAAGCATCAACGATATGCTTAGTAAAAGCTTTATTTTGGCTATAAGCATGAGGAGAATTTAGCACGGATTGCAACAAGGAAATACAATCTATCAAAGAGCAATTATCATAATTAAATTCCTTGAAATCCAAAATAGTGGGTTCATCAATATTTAAAGTTTTGACTTCTTCAATCCCACTTTTATCAATTTTAGCATCAAGATCTAAAGACTCCGAATTCTTGGAACGTCGTCTAGGTAAAGGTGGTTCATATTCAGTCCCATCATTCTCAAGATTCATATTGCAAAACAAAGATTTAATATGGGACACATCAATAACTTTTAGATCTTCATCTTTATTATCATGGAAACTAGAAGAACACGCTCTTATAAAGGAATCTTTCTTAGCATGCATCCTAGCGGTTCTTTCTTTGCACTCATCAATGGAAATTCTCATGGCTTTGAGAGACTCATTGATATCATGCTTAGGTGGAATAGATCTATGTTTCAAATAATCAACATCATGAGAAATCCTATCAACATTCCTAGCCAAATCATCAATCTAAAGCAATTTTTCTTCAATTAAAGCATTGAAATTCTTTTGCGAAGTAATAAATTATTTAATATTAGATTCAAAATCAGAGGGAATCTTATTATAATTTCCATAAGAATTGTTGTAGGAATACCATAATTATTAGAGGAATTACTAGGATACGGCCTATGATTAAAGTTTCCTCTATACGCGTTGTTACCAAAATTGTTCCTACCAACAAAATTAACATCCATAGATTTGTTATTATTCTCAATCAAAGTAGATAAAGGCATATCATTAGGATCAGAAGAAACACTTTTATTAGAAAATAATTTCATAAGTTCATCCATATTTCCACTCAAAACATTAATTTCTTCTATCGCATGCACTTTCTTATTAGTAGATCTTTCAGTGTGCCATTGAGAATAATTAACCATAATATTATCTAGGAGTTTAGTTGCTTCGCATAAATTGATTTCCATAAAAGTGCCTTCCGCGGCCGAATCTAAAAGATTTCTAGAAGAAAAATTCAATCCGGCATAAAATTTCTGTATAATCATCCACAAATTTAAACCATGCGTAGGGCAATTACGTATCATTAATTTCATCCTCTCCCAAGCTTGTGCAACATGTTCATGATAAAGTTGCTTAAAATTCATAATATCGTTTCTAAGAGAGATGATCTTAGAGGGAGGAAAATATTTAGAGATAAAAGAATCTTTGCACTTATTCCATGAATCAATACTATTTTTAGGCGAAGACGAAAACCAAGCTTTAGCACGATCTCTAAGGGAAAAAGGAAATAGCTTCAATTTAACAATATCATTATCCACATCTTTCTTCTTTTGCATATCACAGAAATCAACGAAGCTATTTAGATGGGTAGTGGCATCTTCATTAGGAAGGCCGGAAAACGGATCTTTCACGACAAGATTCAGCAAAGCAGCATTAATTTCACAAGATTCAGCATCGGTAAGAGGAGCAATCGGAGTGCTAATAAAATCATTGTTGTTGGTATTGGTGAAGTCACACAATTTAGTATTATCTTGAGCCATCGTGACAAGCAAGCAAACTAACACACAAGCAAACAAAAAAACAAGTGGGCAAAAAGAGGCAAATAGAGAAGGAGAGGGGGATAGAGAGAGAGAGGGCGAATAAAACGACAAGGGTGAAGTGGGGGAGAGGAAAACGAGAGGCAAATGGCAAATAATTTAATGCGAGAGAAAAGGGTATGTGATGGGTACTTGCTATGTTGACTTTTGCGTAGACCTCTCCGGCAACGGCGCCAGAAATCCTTCTTGCTACCTCTTGAGCACTGCGTTGGTTTTCCCCGAAGAGGAAGGGATGATGTAGCAAAGTAGCGTAAGTATTTCCCTCAGTTTTTGAGAACCAAGGTATCAATCCAGTAGGAGGCTACGCGCGAGTCCCTCGCACCTGCACAAAACAAATAAATCCTCGCAACCAATGCGATAAGGGGTTGTCAATCCATACACTGTCACTTACGAGAGTGAGATCTGATAGATATGATAAGATAATTTTTTTGGTATTTTTATGATAAAGATGCAAAGTAAAATTAAAGGCAATGAAAATAACTAAGTATTGGAAGATTAATATGATGAAGATAGACCCGGGGGCCATAGGTTTCACTAGTGGCTTCTCTCGAGAGCATAGATATTTACGGTGGGTGAACGAATTACTGTTGAGCAATTGACAGAATTGAGCATAGTTATGAGAATATCTAGATATGATCATGTATATAGGCATCACGTCCAAGACAAGTAGACCGACTCCTGCCTGCATCTACTACTATTACTCCACACATCGACCGCTATCCAGCATGCATCTAGAGTATTAAGTTCATAAGAACAGAGTAACGCTTTTAGCAAGATGAATTGATGTAGAGGGATAAATTCATGCAATATGATAAAAACCCCATCTTGTTATCCTTGATGGCAACAATACAATACGTGCCTTGCTGCCCCTACTGTCACTGGGAAAGGACACCGCAAGATTGAACCCAAAGCTAAGCACTTCTCCCATTGCAAGAAAGATCAATCTAGTAGGCCAAACCAAACTGATAATTCGAAGAGACTTGCAAAGATAACCAATCATACATAAAAGAATTCAGAGAAGATTCAAATATTGTTCATAGATAAACTTGATCATAAACCCACAATTCATCGGTCTCAACAAACACACCGCAAAAGAAGATTACATCGAATAGAACTCCACAAGAGAGGGGGAGAACTTTGTATTGAGATCCAAAAAGAGAGAAGAAGCCATCTAGCTAATAAGTATGGACCCGTAGGTCTGAGGTAAACTACTCACACTTCATCGGAGAGGCTATGGTGTTGATGTAGAAGCCCTCCATGATCGATGCCCCCTCCGGCGGAGCTCCGGAACAGGCCCCAAGATGGGATCTCATGGATACAGAAAGTTGCGGCGGTAGAATTAGGGTTTTGGCTCCGTATATGATCATTTGGGGTACGTAGGTATATATAGGAGGAAGAAGTGCGTCGGTGGAGCAACAGGGGGCCCACGAGGGTGGAGGGCGCGCTTGGGGGGGAGGCACTTCCCCCTACCTCGTGGCTTCCCTGTTGGTTGCTTGACGTAGGGTCCAAGTCTCCTGGATCATGTTCGGTGAGAAAATCACGTTCCCGAAGGTTTCATTCCGTTTGGACTCCGTTTGATATTCCTTTTGTTCGAAACCCTAAAATAGGCAAAAAAACAACAATTCTGGGTTGGGCCTCTGGTTAATAGGTTAGTCCCAAAAATAATATAAAAGTGGATAATAAAGCCCAATAATGTCGAAAAAAGTAGATTATATCACATGGAGCAATCAAAAATTATAGATACGTTGGAGATGTATCAGGGCAGGCTCACTAGGCTGGCTCCCGAGGAGCGGAGATATCTATGCATGGGGCACCTCACGAGGTTCGCGTGATGTGAGCCATGACGACCAAGGCCAGGCGGGTGCCAATGGGCAAAGTGTACCAGTTTCCTCTTTGGTGCTAAGGAGTCAAGCGTAGGCGCGGGGTCCCAAGGAATTAGACAAAGGTTTCCACATCTGTGCAATAAGACCAAGACCAGCAGGACGGATGGACGGAAGTCATCGCGGAGCCCTCATCAACGTCACCGCCAGAGCCTTTGGCAGGCGAAGACTACTTTTGTCAGGATAGCTTGTACTAGTTGTCCCCCTTCAAACTTGGCCGTTGTAGGCTTCCTTCCCGCCTAAAAACTTGGGAGAGGACCAAGGCCACTATAAATAGGACCTAGCCACCACTATAGAAGGGGGCGGATCATTCAGATCACCCTCTCAATCACCAGCTCATCGAGCTCAAGAACACCTCACCTGTTGAGGCTGCCCATCCACTGTACTAGTTCATCCTTAGCCCATCGAGGCAATCCACCCACAAACTGGAGTAGGGTATTACACCGCAAGGTGGCCCGAACCAGTATAAACCCCCGTGTCTCTTGTTCTTTGGGTTCATCGAGCTAGGCCATGGAATCATTGAGCGTGCAAGTCGGGGAGAGAGTGTTCTTCGTGTGCACCCCAGAGTTCGAAATTCAAGGGTTTGCCGGAACCCGTAATCCGACATTGTTGCAACAAAGAACAAACAACTAAGGAGCATATTTGTGTTGGTCATAGTTTTGTTATCTTTAGACACCTTTCCCTATGTGAGGGTAGCAAATCTAGTCCTGCCCAAACTCTACAACCTTGTCCCCAAAAACAAAAAGATCAGTTCGTTACAGATGTGCATACTGTGTTTCTCATTGTATTCCCTTTTCGACCAATGTAGGTGCTGGATAGCCAGTCTATACTACTTTCCCCCTTCCTTTCCTCTTTGAACCACGTCCTAGATTCATGTTATACAACTTTCCGTACTACTTTTCCCCTTCCTTTCCTCTTTGAACCATGTCCTATATTCATGCTATTCAACTTTCCCCAGAACTTTCCTGTTTGATCCAACACCTAGATTCTAGTGTAGAAGCGGAAAAAGCCCACATGCAGCTAGAGCAATGCATGCGGAATAAGTAAATTATACCTTAAGGTTCTCGGGGTGTGGCTCAGTGGGTGGCTAGAGGCCAATCTTCCCACACTATGTACGTCAGCAAATAAGAAGGAGTCGGAGGCCCTCCCGCGCCGCCACCGGGTGAGAGAGAACAAGTGCGCTGGTAGTGGATTCCCTCCCTCGCCGACGGCGACAACATTAAGCCTCCTTTCCTTCCCGGCAGACGGATCCTGCTGGCTCTTTGACCAGTAGTGAGGGGGAGAGAGAGAGGCCAATGATACGTCTCCAACGTATCTATAATTTTTGATTGTTCCATGCTATTATATTATCTGTTTTGGATATTTATGGGCTTTATTATACACTTTTATATTATTTTTGGGACTAACCTATTAACCCAGAGCCCAGTGCCAGTTTCTGTTTTTTCCTTGTATTGCAAAAAAGGAAAATCAAAGGGAGTCCAATTGACCTGAAACTTCACGGAACTTATTTTTGGAACGGAAGCAATCCAGAAGACTTGGGGTGCACGTAAGGGAATCAACAATGAAGGCACGAGGTAGGGGGGAGCGCCCACCCCCCTGGTCGCGCCCTCCACCCTCGTGGGCCCCTCGTGGCTCCCCTGACGTACTTCTTCCTCCCATATATATCCATATACCCTAAAAACTTCGAAGAGCACAATAGATCGGGAGTTTCGCCGCCAGAAGCCTCTGTAGCCACCGAAAACCAATCTAGACCCATTTTGGCACCCTGCCAAAGGGGGGAACCCTCACCGGTGGTCATCTTCATCATCCCGGCGCTCTCCATGATGAGGAGGGAGTAGTTCTCCCTCGGGGCTGAGGGTATGTACCAGTAGCTATGTGTTTGATCTCTCTCTCTCTCTCTCTCTCTCTCTCTCTCGTGTTCTTGAGGTGATACGATCTTGATGTATCGCGAGCTTTGCTATTATAGTTGGATCTTATGATGTTTCTCCCCCTCTACTCTCTTGTAATGGATTGAGTTTTCTCTTTGAAGATATCTTATCGGATTGAGTCTTTAAGGATTTGAGAACACTTGATGTATGTATTGCATGGGACAACCGTGGTGACAATGGGTTATTCTATTGATTCACTTGATGTATGTTTTGCTGATCAACTTGCGGGTTCCGCCCATGAACCTATGCATAGGGGTTGGCACATGTATTCGTCTTGACTCTCCGGTAGAAACTTTGGGGCACTCTTTGAGGTTCTGTGTGTTGGATAAATAGATGAATCTGACATTGTGTGATGCATATCGTATAATCATACCCACGGATATTTGAGGTTACATTGGAGTATCTAGGTGACATTAGGGTTTTGGTTGATTTGTGTCTTAAGGTGTTATTCTAGTACAAACTATAGGGCTGTTTGTGACACTTATAGGAATATCCCAACAGATTGATTGGAAAGAATAACTTTGAGGTGGTTTCCTACCCTACCATAATCTCTTTGTTTGTTCTCCGCTATTGGTGACTTTGGAGTGACTCTTTGTTGCATGTTTAGGGATAGTTATGTGATCCAATTATGTTATTATTACTGAGGGAACTTGCACAAGTGAAAGTATGAACCCTGGGCCTTGTTTCAACGCATTGAAATACCATTTATGATCACTTTTATCATTCGTTACCTTGCTGTTTTTATATTTTCAGATTACAAAAACCATTATCTACTATCCATATTGCACTTGTATGACTATCTCTTCGCCGAACTAGTGCACCTATACAATTTACCATTGTATTGGGTGTGTTGGGGACACAAGAGACTCTTTTTTATTTGGTTGCAAGGTTGCTTGAGAGAGACCATCTTCATCCTATGCCTCCTACGGATTGATAAACCTTAGGTCACCCACTTGAGGGAAATTTGCTACTGTCCTACAAACCTCTGCACTTGGAGGCCCAACAACGTCTACAAGAAGAAGGTTGTGTAGTAGACATCAACCAACGAATTCTTATTTAGATCTAGAGAGGGTGAGAGAGTGTGAAGAGAGCAACTACAAGCGCTGATGCTCCAACGTGTATATATATAGTAGGGAGAGAGCGTGAAGAGTGCAAACCCTAGAAAACAAGCACCGAGGCTGCAGCGTATATAGATGGAGTGGTTTTCTTTTTCTCTCCATAAAAATAATTTTAAATTTTGCACGAAACGGAACTCTTTATTTAACATAGTGAAGAAAAATACTAGGGGAAATGCTAATACGTGTAGAACATTTAACGCTCGAAGGAGTCAACTCGCAATTAACACTGCACGCCTCCCGTTTGCGCTTAGTAACGTTCACGTGTGGTACACGACCC
Source organism: Triticum aestivum (assembly GCF_018294505.1). Taxonomy (NCBI): domain Eukaryota; kingdom Viridiplantae; phylum Streptophyta; class Magnoliopsida; order Poales; family Poaceae; genus Triticum; species Triticum aestivum. The sequence goes on along the minus strand of NC_057800.1, from coordinate 204,287,896 downwards.
TCCGAAGTGAACAACAACTGAACTACACATGGTCGAAATATTAGAAAGGTGGGTTGCACCATCCTCCAATTTTAAATATTTTGGGCACTTGTATTGGGCCTAAGTCAGTGTGCCACCATATGTACTAAGGGTTACAATGGGTGCTAAGAAACTACAGCATATTGAGAGTAATTGATAAGTTCACTTTGCTCTTTGTACTCAAGAATATGATCAATACAGTCACTATATATGTGATGAGGTGATTATACGGTCACTGTGAGTTCGTATAGCTCTGTATCCATCCATTTGGACCAGTCAAAGAATCCTCCTTGCACCGCCCCAGATCACTTTCTCTCTCTGTCATGCGGGGCCTAGCTGTCATTGGGTGGAAGAAAGAAGTCGAACAAAAATAAAATTGTGCTCAAGTGCGGTTATCGAACCCGAGACCTCAAGTTTGATGGGCGAGCAGGCTAACCAGCTACACCACCCTCACATTATGATTAATGAGAGGAAAATAACCTTTATGTGAACGTATGGTGAACTGTTATGTTAAGAAGTCGGAGCATGATGTATTTATTGATTGTCTTCCTTATGAGTGGTGGTCGGGGACGAGCGATGGTCTTTTCCTACCAATATACCCCCCTAGGAGCATGCACATAGTACTTTGTTTCGATAACTAATAGATTTTTGCAATAAGTATGTGAGTTCTTTATGACTAATGTTGAGTCCATGGATTATACGCACTCTCACCCTTCCACCATTGCTAGCCTCTCTAGTACCGCGCAACATTCGCCGGTACCATAAACCCACCATTTACCTTCCTCAAAACAGCCACCATTATCTACCTATTATGGCATTTCCATAGCCATTCCGAGATATATTGCCATGCAACTTTCCACCGTTCCATTTATTATGACATGCTCCATCATTTTCATATTGCTTTGCATGATCATGTAGTTGACACTTTAGTTGTGGCAAAGCCACGGTTCATAATTCTTTCATACATGTCACTCATGAGTCATTGCACATCCCGGTACACCGCCGGAGGCATTCATATAGAGTCATACTTTGTTCTAGTATCGAGTTGTAATCATTGAGTTGTAAATAAATAGAAGTGTGATGACCTTCATTAATAGAGTATTGTCCCAAAAAAGGCCAAAAAAAGAGAAAGGCCAAATAAGGCCAAATAAAAAAAGGCCAAATAAAAAAAATAAAATAAAATAAAAGGGACAATGCTACTATCCTTTTTTCCACACCTGTGCTTTAAAGTAGCACCATGATCTTCATGATAGAGAGTCTCTTGTTTTGTCACTTTCGTATACTAGTGGGAAATTTTCATTATATAACTTGGCTTGTATATTCCAACAATGGGCCTCCTCAAGTGCCCTAGGTCTTCGTGAGCAAGCAAGTTGGATGCACATTCACTTAGTTTCATTTGTTGAGCTTTCATACATTTATAGCTCTAGTGCATCCGTTGCATGGGAATCCCTACTCACTCACATTGATATCTATTAATGGGAATCTCCATAGCCCGTTGATACGCCTAGTTGATGTGATACTATCTTCTCCTTTTTGTCTTCTCCACAACCACCATTCTATTCCACCTATAGTGCTATATCCATGGCTCACGCTCATATATTGCGTGAAGATTGAAAAAGTTTGAGAACATCAAAAGTATGAAACAATTGCTTGGCTTGTCATCAGTGTTGTGTATGATTTGAATACGTTGTGTGGTGAAGATGGAGCATAGCCAGACTATATGATTTTGTAGGGATAACTTTCTTTGGCCATGTTATTTTGAAGAGACATAATTGCATAGTTAGTATGCTTGAAGTATTATTATTTCTATGTCAATATTAAAAAAATTCTTGAATCTTATGGATCTGAATATTCTTGCCACAATAAAGAAGAATTATTTAGAGAAATATGTTAGGTAGCATTCCACATCAAAAATTATGTTTTTATCATTTACCTACTCGAGGACGAGCAAGAATTAAGCTTGGGGATGCTGATACGTCTCCAACGTATCTATAATTTTTGATTGTTCCATGCTATTATATTATCTATTTTGGATATTTATGGGCTTTATTATACACTTTTATATTATTTTTGGGACTAACCTATTAACCCAGAGCCCAGTGCCAGTTTCTGTTTTTTCCTTGTTTTAGAGTATCGCAGAAAAGGAAAATCAAATGCAGTCCAATTGACCTGAAACTTCACGGAACTTATTTTTGGAACGGGAGCGATCCAGAAGACTTGGGGTGCACGTAAGGGAATCAATGAGGAAGGCACGAGGTAGGGGGGCGCGCCCACCCCCCTAGGCGCGCCCTCCACCCTCGTGGGCCCCTCGTGGCTCCCCTAATGTACTCCTTCCTCCCATATATGTCCATATACACTAAAAACTTCGGAAGCACAATAGATCGGGAGTTCCACCGCCAGAAGCCTCCATAGTCACCGAAAACCAATCTAGACCCGTTTCGGCACCCTACCGGAGGGGGGAACCCTCGCCGGTGGTCATCTTCATCATCCTGACGCTCTCCATGACGAGGAGGGAGTAGTTCTCCCTCGGGGCTGAGGGTATGTACCAGTAGCTATGTGTTTGATCTCTCTCCCTCTCGTGTTCTTGAGGTGGTACGATCTTGATGTATCGCGAGCTTTGCTATTATAGTTGGATCTTATGATGTTTCTCCCCATCTACTCTCTTGTAATGCATTGAGTTTTCCCTTTGAAGTTATCTTATCGAATTGAGTCTTTAAGGATTTGAGAACACTTGATGTATGTCTTGCGTGGGATAACCGTGGTGACAATGGGTTATTCTATTAATTCACTTGATGTATGTTTTGGTGATCAACTTGCGGGTTCCGCCCATGAACCTATGCATAGGGGTTGGCACATGTTTTCGTCTTGACTCTCTGGTAGAAACTTTGGGGCACTCTTTGAGGTTCTATGTGTTGGTTAAATAGATGAATCTGAGATTGTGTGATGCATATCATATAATCATACCCACGGATACTTGAGGTGACATTGGAGTATCTAGATGACATTAGGGTTTTGGTTGATTTGTGTCTTAAGGTGTTATTCTAGTACGAACTCTAGGGATGTTTGTGACACTTATAGGAATAACCCAATGGATTGATTGGAAAGAATAACTGTGAGGTGGTTTCGTACCCTACCATAATCTCTTTGTTTGTTCTCCGCTATTGGTGACTATGGAGTGACTCTTTGTTGCATGTTGAGGGATAGTTGTGTGATCCAATTATGTTATTATTGTTGAGGGAACTTGCACTAGTGAAAGTATCAACCCTAGGCCTTGTTTCAATGCATTGCAATACCGTTTACGCTCACTTTTATCATCCGTTACCTTGCTGTTTTATATTTTCAGATTACAAAAACCATTATCTAGTATCCATATTGCACTTGTATCACTATCTCTTCGCCGAACTAGTGCGCCTATGCAATTTACCATTGTATTGGGTGTGTTGGGGACGCAAGAGACTCTTTGTTATTTGGGTGCAGGGTTGCTTGAGAAAGACCATCTTCATCCTACACCTCCTACGGATTGATAAACCTTAGGTCATCCACTTGAGGGAAATTTGCTATTGTCCTACAAACCTCTGCACTTGGTGGCCCAACAACGTCTACAAGAAGAAGGTTGTGTAGTAGACATCAGCCAACGAATTCTTATTTAGATCTAGAGAGGGTGAGAGAGTGTGAAGAGAGCAACTACAAGCGCTGATGCTCCAACGTGTATATATAGTGGGGAGAGAGCGTGAAGAGTGCAAACCCTAGAAAACAAGCGCTGAGGCTGCAGCGTATATAAATGGAGTGATTTTCTTTTTCTCTCCATAAAAATAATTTTAAATTTTGCACGAAACGGAACTCTTTATTTAACATAGTGAAGAAAAATACTTAGGGAAATGCTAATACGTGTAGAACATTTAACGCTCGAAGGAAGTCAACTCGCAATTAACACTGCACGCCTCCCGGTCGCGCTTAGTAACGTTCATGTGTGGTACACGACCCTCCGAAGTGAACAACAACTGAACCACACATGGTCGAAATATCAGAAAGGTGGGTTGGACTATCCTCCAATTTTAAATATTTTGGGCACTTGTATTGGGCCTAAGTCAGTGTGCCACCGTATGTACTAAGGGTTACAACGGGTGCTAAGAAACTAGGGCATATTGAGAGTAATCAATAAGTTCACTTTGCTCAAGGTACTCAAGAATACGGTCAATACGGTCACTATATACGTGATGAGGTGATTATACGGTCACTGTGAGATCGTATAGCTCCATATCCATCCATTTGGACCAGTCAAAGAATCCTCCTTGCACCGCCCCAGATCACTTTCTCTCTCTGTCATGCTGGGCCTACCTGTCATTGGGTGGAAGAAAGAAGTCGAACAAAAATAAAATTGTGCTCAAGTGCGGTTATCGAACCCGAGACCTCAAGTTTGATGGGCGAGCAGGCTAACCAGCTACACCACCCTCACATTATGATTAATGAGAGGAAAATAACCTTTTATACATTCTCGCGTTCGTGTGACAAGCATGTCGTGTTTTTTTGCATGGGAGTCATTGGGATTTAAATCGTAATCGTATCATGTGGCTTTGGTGGTAAGGTCTTTGGGGGCTTTAAAGCGGTGTTGGTAGTACAGAAATAATGCAGCCTTAGTAACCTTACCTCTCTCCACGTAGTATGTTGGGTCCCACCAGTCAAAGGGTGAAACAAACAAATTAATAAGAAAAATAAAAAGCGCCCGCGGTGTATCTTACCTCACACATCTCGCTACTTCTCATGAACACTATCCAATTGATCCCTCTGTTCGCTCACGTACTATTTTAAGTGAATCCTTATTATAACATGCACACAATACGCATGCATGCACTTGCACACTAGCACGCGGCGGGAACACACACACTAGTTAGCACACAACACGCACACACTGGCGACCGGCGATGAAGTTGAGGCTGCAGGGTCGTACTTCGGCAGCCGCACGGCAATTGTGCGCACAAGGCGAGTAGAGCGACCTAGTGTGGGTCTCATCATAATCATCATTGATGGCCATGTTATCTCACACGGATGGAGGTCGTATGCGTTGCGCCACAAGCAGCGAGAGCTCGGACTTGGCGTAGTGGTAGAGCAACGGGTCGACGACCTCAGGTGGCAGGGTCAACAACGGGAACGGCGGACAACAGGCGAGGTACTGCACGAACTTGCAGCAATAGAGGCTAGCATGCGACTTGAGTCGATGCTAGTGCGTGTGCATGCACTGCAAGCTGTGTGCTGCATGAGTATTTGCCACTAGTTAATCACAACTGGAGGGTGGTATAGCTGGTTAGTCTGTTTGCCCGTATAAAGCGTGAGGTATAGGGTTCGAACCACGCCCCCGTGCATATTTTTATTTTTGTTCAACTTCTTTCTTCCATCCAATGACAGGTAGGACCCGCATGACAGAGAGAGTAAACTGACCTGACAAGGCTCCAGGAGGATTCTTTGACGGGTCAAAATGGATGAATACAGAGCTATACGATCTCGCAGTGACCGTATAATCACCTCATCACGTATATAGTGACCGTCTCGACCGTATTCTTGAGTACAGTGACCAAAGTGGACTTATATGATAAGTTCAACGACCAACAGTGCATTTTACACTTTTAATTATTTAGTTTGTACACTTTGCTCTCTTCCAATAATTTTGGGCACTTGTATTCGACCTAAGTCAGTGTGCAACCATATCTCATACTACTCCCTCTGTCAAGGTGTAAGTCACATTAGAAGGTGCAGCAGGACCAAGGTGCAAGCAGATTGGAGGAGAAGGAGAAACTTGACCGATCCTTCCTCCAATCAAAGCCTTGATTTCTGTCTCTAAACATAACAATTTATCACAATAATTAAGAGATGCCATTTTAGCTACCATGCGGGGCCACGTATTAACTCGCATGCAAGCTGACTTTGATTTCTTGACTAATCAATGCGTAGTTGTGCTCCATGCATGGGGTTTCCGTGGGAGATAAGAAGGCAGAGTAAGTAACAATGCTCGCTAGCAATGAGGCTAGGAGGGGATTGAGATGCGAAGTTAAAAGACGACGTATACACATTTTGGGAATATCTGATTTTCATAAGATGACTTAACACCTAGATGGAGGGAGTACTACTCCTCAGTCCAGGTTTGATGGAATATTCGTCACGTCTTCTCTTCTTGTACATACTCCATTTGTATCTCACATCCTATGGCTTCACATTCGCACGATATTCCTATTCTATGAACCTATGTGTGTGTGTGTGTGTGTTTAACAGCGTGTGTGTTAGAGAGAGAGACACATCGACCTACTCCTACAAAGAGATGGTGTGTAGTGTACAATTTAGCCATGGGAGTCGGTGCATACTCTCGTTTCTGGGCATCCGGTCGGGATAGCTGCCACGCCCGCTCCTGACTAGCCTGGCCCATCCAAAGCCCCTCCATCGCCCGCATGCGCTTCCCGCCCAAAACGGCCAGAGCCGCTCCAAAGAATCGGTGTCGCATTCATGCCCGGGCAGAGCGGACGCGACCTCTCACTGGCGTCTGCGTTGAAGAGAGAAGTGGATTCAAGAGTGATGGTTGCTTCGTCCATCCAACTTACTGCTAGGTCTATGCAATTTGATGGCTCATTGGTCATTATTACCGAGGTGGTACGACTGCTAGATGTCCCACACTTCGGCGAAAGGAGGTACTAGATTACAATTTTCTCCATTCTTACAGTGGCGGAGTGCGAAAGCAGTGAAAACACGCAGGTTCGCTGATTACATGGCCCACCTCACACTATCACCATATTTTCTGGACACCGTGTGACACCTAACTCTTTACATAGTAGTATATTATGTACTGTAATTTCTCAGCGAGATAAATTTGTACAATGCTATGAAGCTTCCAACTTCTGTTACATGTATCTTGCGTCCAAGGTTGCCCCGTTGCAACATTTCATCAAATACAAAGGAGACTAACATGCATGCTATTTCATCTCAATAATTGAAAGATCATAGCCAATATGTACTCCCTCCGTTCCAAAATAAGTGTCTCAACTTTATGCAAACCTTAGTACAAAGTTGTGCTAGTACTGAAGTTGACACTTATTTTGGAACAGAGACAGCTAAAGAAAAAAACAATCCATCCAGTCCCTAGCACTTGAACCCTAAACCCTAATCAGGCTTTAATTTGCTAGCAACATTGAAGCTTCCGAAGAAATGAAGTTTGCAACCCTTTGACCATCAGATCATTTTGTGCAGTTTCACCAAAATTGAGATGAGCATCCCCATGGCAAAGAAATTCAAGAAGCGTGATTAGAATAAGATTACTGGGACTAGTTGATGAGATATAAACTCATCATAAATACAGTAGAATCCAGTAGAGGTATGTGCGGGGCAAAGAAGTAGAGAAATATCCACATGGAGCAATGTGGGAAGCTGGGGCAATGGTGCAAGCCGACTGTAAAGAAGTTGTACCTGAGGGATGTTGGGACGTAGCTCAACCTAGAGGAGGGCGGCAACTTCCCACGTCGCGGAAGTGAGCAAGGGACGAAGGCAACATCACCTGCTTTGTGAGAGAGAACGGCGGAGACCCCTGATCGGGACGTGCCGACAGTAGGTTTTCACCATCGGCAACGGCGACCGCATCTACACAAAGCATCCATCCCTTCCCCCGGCAGACGTGATCTTCCCGGGTGTTAGAGATGTGGCCACATTCATTTTGTGTGAGAGAGTGTGAAGAGAGCAACCCCAGCAAGCAACCGCGTAGGCACCTCTTCTCTTCGAGCATGGTTATTAAAAGTATAGCTCACTACTGTACCACGCGGTTATTATATATGGGCAAAGAGTATAGTTAGTAGTAATGACTAATAAGTCGTCAAATCATGAGGCTCACCTTTCTCTATGTTTGACCGAGGAAGTAGTCATCATTTCACTCCTTGTTGAATATCCATCTTTTTGGGGAACGCGGTATTTCAAAAAAATTCCTACGATCACGCAAGAGCTATCTAGGAGATGCATAGCAACGAGAGGGGAGAGTGTGTCTACGTACCCTCGTAGACCGAAAGCGGAAGCGTTTAATAACGCGGTTGATGTAGTCGAATGTCTTCATGATCCAACCGATCTAAGCACCAAACGTACGGCACCTCCGCGTTCAGCACACATTCAGCTCGGTGACGTCCCTCGAACTCTTGATCCAGTTGAGGCCGAGGGAGAGTTCTGTCAGCACGACGGCATGGCGACGGTAATGATGAAGTTTACTGGCGCACGGCTTCGCCTAAGCACTACGACAATATGACTGAGGTGTGTATCTGTGGAGGGGGGCACTTCACACGGCTAAGAGAAACTTTTGTGTGCCTTTGGGGTTCCCCACTCCCATGTATATAAAGGGGGAGGAGAGGTGTCCGGCCCTAAAGGGCACACCATGGGGGGAGTTCTACTAGGACTCTCGGTCCAAGTAGAATTCGGTCCCCCCCTTTCCTAGTCCAAGTAGGAGAAGAAGGGAAGGAGGAAAGGAAGATAAGGAAGGAGGGGGGTGCCGCCCCCTCCCCTTGTCCAATTTGGACAGGGCAGGGGGCGCGCGCCACCTCTGGGCGGCCCTCTATCTTCTCCACTAAGGCCCATGATGGCACATCAACTTCCTGGGGGGGGGGTCCGGTAACCCCCGGTAATCCGAAACTTATCCGGAATGGCCCGAACCATTCTGGTGTCCGAATGTAACCTTCCAATATATCAATCTTTCTGTCTCGACCATTTCGATACTCCTCGTCATGTCCGTGATCTCATCTGGGACTCCGAACAAACTTCGGTTCATCAAAACACGAAACTCATAATACAAATCATCATCGAACGTTAAGCGTGTGGACCCTACGGGTTCGAGAACTATGTAGACATGACCGAGACATATCTCCGGTCAATAACCAATAGCGGAACCTGGATGCTCATATTGGCTCCTACATATTCTATGAAGATCTTTATCGGTCAAACCGTACAACAACATACGTTGTTCCCTTTGTCATCAGTATGTTACTTGCCCGAGATTTGATCATCGGTATCATCATACCTAGTTCAATCTCGTCACCGGCAATTATATTAACTTGTTCTGTAATGCATCATCCCGTGGCTAACTCATTAGACACATTGCTTTCAAGGCTCATAGTGATGTGCATTACCGAGAGGGCCCAGAGATACCTCTCCGATACACGGAGTGACAAATCCTAATCTCGATCTATGCCAACTCAACAAACACCATCGGAGAAAGCAGTAGAGCATCTTTATAATCACCCACTTACGTTGTCACGTTTGATAGCACACAAGGTGTTCCTTCGGTATTCGGGAGTTGCATAATCTCATAGTCTGAGGAACATGTATAAGTTATGAAGAAAGCAATAGCAGAAAAAACTAAACGATCATTATGCTAAGCTAACGGATCGGTCTTGCCCATCACATCATTCTCTATTGATGTGATCCCATTCATCAAATGACAACACATGTCTATGGCTAGGAAACTTAACCATCTTTGATTAACGAGCCAGTCAAGTAGAGGCATACTAGGGACACTCTGTTTTCTATGTATTCACACATGTACTAAGTTTCCGGTTAATACAATTCTAGCATGAATAATAAACATTTATCGTGATATAAGGAAATATAAATAACAACTTTATTATTGCCACTAGGGCATATTTCCTTCAGTCTCCCACTTGCACTAGAGTCAATAATCTATATTACATAGTAATGATTCTAACACCCATGGAGTCTTGGTGTTGATCTTGTTTTGCTCGTGAGAGAGGCTTAGTCAATGGGTCTGGAACATTCAGATATGTATGTATCTTGCAAATCGCTATGTATCCCTCCTTGACTTGATCGCGGATGGAATTGTAGCGTCTCTTGATGTGCTTGGTTCTCTTGTGAAATCTGGATTCCTTTGCCAAGGCAATTGCACCAGTATTGTCACAAAAGATTTTCATTGGACCCGATGCACTAGCTATTACACCTAGATCAGATATGAACTCCTTCATCCAAACTCCTTCATTTGTTGCTTCTGAAGCAGCTATGTACTCCACTACACACGTACATCCCGGCACGACGCTCTGCTTAGAATTGCACCAACTGACAGCTCCACCATTCAATAAAAATGTGTGTCCGGTTTGTGACTTAGAGTCATCTAGATCAGTGTCAAAGATTGCATCGACATAACCATTTACGACAATCTCTTTGTCACCTCCATAAACGAGAAACATATCCCTAGTCCTTTTCAGGTATTTTAGGATGTTCTTGACCGGTGTCCAGTGATCCACTCCTGGATTACTTTGGTACCTCCCTGCTAAACTAATAGCAAGGCACACATTAGGTCTAGTACACAGCATTACATACATGATAGAACTATGGCTGAGGCATAGGGAATGTCTTTCATTTTCTCTCTATCTTCTGCAGTGGTCGAGCATTGAGTCTGACTCAACCTCACACCTTGCAACACAGGCAAGAACCCTTTCTTTGACTGGTCCATTTTGAACTTCTTCAAAACTTTATCAAGGTATGTGCTTTGTGAAAGTCCAATTAAGCATCTTGATCTATCTCTATAGATCTTGATGCCCAATATATAAGCATCTTCACCGAGGTCTTTCATTGAAAAATTCTAATTCAAGTATCCTTTTATGTTGTTCAGAAATTTAATATCATTTCCGATCAACAGTATGTCATCCACATATAATATCAGAAATGCTACAGAGCTCCCACTCACTTTCTTGTAAATACAGGCTTCTCCAAAAGTCTGTATAAAACCATATGCTTTGATCACACTATCAAAGCGTATATTCCAACCCCGAGAGGCTTGCACCAGTCCATAAATGGATCGCTAGAGCTTGCACACTTTGTTAGCACCTTTTGGATCGACCAAACCTTCTGGTTGCGTCATATACAACTCTTCTTTAAGATATCCATTAAGGAATGTAGTTTTGACATCCATTTGCCAAATTTCATAATAATAAAATGCGGCAATTGCTAACATGATTGAGACAGACTTAAGCATCGCTACGGGTGAGAAGGTCTCATCGTAGTCAACTCCTTGAACTTGTCGAACACCTTTCACAACAAGTCGAGCTTTGTAGACAGTGACATTATCGTCAGCGTCAATCTTCTGCTTGAAGATCCATTTATTCTCTATTGCTTGCCGATCATCGAGCAAGTCAACCAAAGTCCACACTTTGTTCTCATACATGGATCCCATCTCAGATTTCATGGCCTCAAGCCATTTTGTGGAATCTGGGCTCATCATCGCTTCCTCATAGTTCGTAGGTTCATCATGCTCTCGTAACATGACTTCCAGAACAAGATTACCATACCACTCTGGTATGGAACGTGCTCTGGTTGACCTACGAGGTTGGGTAGTAACTTGATCTAAAGTTTCATGATCATCATCATTAACTTCCTCACTAACTGGTGTAGGCATCACCGGAACTGATTTCTATGATGAACTAGTTTCCAATTCGGTAGAAGGTACAACTACCTCATCAAGTTCTACTTTCCTCCCACTCACTTCTTTCGAGAGAAACTCCTTCTCTAGAAAGGATCCATTCTTAGCAATGAATACCTTGCCTTCGGATCTGTGATAGAAGGTGTACCCAATAGTCTCCTTTGGGTATCCTATGAAGACACATTTCTCCGATTTTGGTTCGAGCTTATCATCTTGAAGCTTTTTCACATAAGCATCACATCCCCAAACTTTAAGAAACGACAATTTGGGTTTCTTGCCAAACCACGGTTCATATGGTGTCGTCTCAACGGATTTCGATGGTGCCCTATTTAACGTGAATGCAGCCGTGTCTAAAGCATAACCCCAAAACGATAACGGTATATCAGTAAGAGACATCATAGATCGCACCATATCTAATTAAGTGCAGTTACGACGTTCGGACACACCATTACGTTGTGGTGTTCCAGGTGGCGTGAGTTGCGAAACTATTCCGCATTGTTTCAAATGAAGACCAAGCTCATAACTCAAATATTCACCTCCACGATTAGATTGTAGAAACTTAATTTTCTTGTTACGATGATTTTCCACTTCACTCTGAAATTCTTTGAACTTCTCAAATGTTTCAGACTTATGTTTCATTAAGTAGATATACCCATATCTACTCAAATCATCTATGAAGGTCGGAAAATAATGATACCCGCCACGAGCATCAACATTCATCAGACCACATACATCAGTATGTATTACTTCCAATAAGTCTGTTGCTCGCTCCATTATTCCAGAGAACCGAGTCTTAGTCATCTTGCCCATGAGGCATGGTTCACAAGCATCAAGTGATTCTAAAAGCCCATCAGCATGGAGTTTCTTCATGCGCTTTACACCAATATGACCTAAACGGCAGTGCCACAAATAAGTTGCACTATCATTATTAAACTTATATCTTTTGGCTTCAATACTATGAATATGTGTATCACTACTATCGAGATTCAATAAAATAGACCACTCATCAAGGGTGCATGACCATAAAAGATATATTACTCATATAAATAGAACAACAATTATTCTATGATTTAAATGAATAACCGCCTCCCATCAAAAAAGATCCAGATACAATGTTCATGCTTAACGCTAGCACCAAATAACAATTATTTAGCTCTAATACTAATCCTGAAGGTTGATGTAGAGGTAGCGTGCCGACGGAGATCACATCGACTTTGGAACCAATTCCCACGCGCATCATCACCTCGTCCTTAGCCAGTCTTCATTTAATTCGTAGCCCCTGTTTCAAGTTGCAAATATGAGCAATAGAATTAGTATCAAATACCTAGGCGCTACTACGAGCATAAGTAAGGTACACATCAATAACATGTATATCAAATATACCTTTCACTTTGCCATCCTTCTTATCTGCCAAATACTTGGGGCAGTTCCGCTTCCATTGACCGGTCCCTTTGTAGTAGAAGCACTCAGTCTCAGGATTAGGTCCAGACTTGGGCTTCTTCACTTGAGCAGCAACTTGTTTACCGTTATTCTTGAAGTTCCCCTTCTTCCCTTTGCCCTTCCTCTTGAAACTAGTGGTCTTGTTGACCATCAACACTTGATGCTCCTTCTTGATTTCTACCTCCGCAGCCTTTGGCATTGTGGAGAGCTCGGGAATTGTCTTATCAATCCCTTGCATATTATAGTTCATCAAGAAGCTTTTGTAGCTTGGTGGAAGTGATTGAAGAACTCTGTCAATGACACTATCATCAGGAAGATTAACTCCCAGTTGAGTCAAGTGGTTGTGGTACCCAGACATTCTGAGTATATGTTCACTGATAGAACTATTCTCCTCCATCTTGCAGCTATATAACTTATTGGAGACTTCATATCTCTCAATTCAGGCATTTGCTTGAAATATTAACTTCAACTCTTGGAACATCTCATATGCTCCATGATGTTCAAAACATTGTTGAAGTCCCGATTCTAAGCTGTAAAGCATGGCACACTGAACTATCGAGTAGTCATCAGCTTTGCTCTGCCAGACGTTCATAACATCTGGAGTTGCTCCTGCAGCGGGTTTTGCACCTAGCGGTGCTTCCAGGACGTAGTTCTTCTGTACATCAATGAGGATAATCCTGAAGTTACGGATCCAGTCCGTGTAGTTGCTACCATCATCTTTCAACTTAGCTTTTTCTAGGAACGCATTACAATTCAAATGAACAGTAGCACGGGCCATTTATCTACAACAACATAGACATGCAAAATACTATTAGGTACTAAGTTCATGATAAAGTAAAGTTCAATTAATCATATTACTTAAGAACTCCCACTTAGATAGACATCTCTCTAGTCATCTAAATGATAATGTGATCCATATCAACTAAACCATGTCCGATCATCACGTGATATGGAGTAGTTTTCAATGGTGAACATCACTATGTTGATCATATCTACTATATGATTCACGCTCGGCCTTTCGGTCTCAGTGTTCTGAGGCCATATCTGCACATGCTAGGCTCGTCAAGTTTAACCTGAGTATTCTGCTTGTGCAAAACTGGCTTGCACCCGTTGTATGTGAACGTAGAGCTTATCACACCCGATCATCACGTGTTGTCTCGGCACGAAGAACTGTAGCAACGGTGCATACTCAGGGAGAACACTTATACCTTGAAATTTAGTGAGAGATCATCTTATAATGCTACCGCCGAACTAGCAAAATAAGATGCATAAAAAGATAAACATCACATGCAATCAAAAAAAGTGATATGATAAGGCCATCATCATCTTGTGCCTTTGATCTCCATCTGCAAAGCACCATCATGATCACCATCATCACCGTCTTGACACCTTGATCTCCATCATAGCATCGTTGTCGTCTCTCCATCTATTGCTTCTATGACTATCGCTACCACTTAGTGATAAAGTAAAGCAATTACATGGTGATTATATTTCATACAATAAAGCGACAACCATAAGGCTCTTGCCAGTTGTCTATAACTGTTACAAAACACGATCATCTCATACAACAATTTATGTCTCATCATGTCTTGACCATATCACATCACAACATGCCCTGCAAAAACAAGTTAGACATCCTCTACTTTGTTGTGGCAAGTTTTACGTGGCTGCTACGGGCTTCTAGCAAGAACTGTTCTTACCTACGCATCGAAACCACAACGATTTTTCGTCAAGTGTGATGTTTTAACCTTCAACAAGGACCGGGCATAGTCAAACTCGATTCAACTAAAGTTGGAGAAACAAACACCCGCTAGCCACCTATGTGCGAAGCACGTCGGTAGAACAAGTCTCATGAATGCGGTCATGTAATGTCAGTCCGGGCCGCTTCATCCAACAATACCGCCGAATCAAAGTAAGACGTTGTTGGTAAGAAGTATGACTATTATCGCCCACAACTCTTTGTGTTCTACTGGTGCATACAACATTTACGCATAGACCTGGCTCGGATGCCACTGTTGGGGAACACACTATTTCAAAAAAAATCCTATGATCACGCAAGATCTATCTAGGAGATTCATAGCAACGAGCAGGGAGAGTGTGTCTACGTACCCTCGTATACCTGTCGGTGCTGAGGAACGACACCTATGGGATCACAAGAATCCCTACTATGGTTGCGGGGCGCGGGGTCATGGGAAGAGCAGATCTAACAGGTAGCACATAGTTCGTTTATCCAGGTTTGGGCCGCAAGGATGCGTAAAACCCTACTCCTGCTTTGGTGGATTGTTTATTTGGGTCCTTGAGCTACCTATGGGGCGTGAGGAGCTCCAAAAAGCCGAATCCTTCTCCTGGTTGCCTCGGGCCTCCTTTTATAGGAAAAGGGGTTGCCACAGTGGCACACAGGAGGTGGAAAGGGTACAATGATGCGAGGTTATCCCTCACATAACATGACAAGGCGCATTTAATGCGTCTTGCTTAGGTGTCCTTGCTTTATTGGGGATGGGGGAGAGATCTGTCTCGTCCATCGCCACTCCTTCTTGTGTCGACACGCGCCCTGGCCAGCAATGCCTGAGATGCCACGTAGGTAGGCAGACAGCTGAGGTGGCGCAGTGGTGGGTCTTCACGAAGATCTGCATGCCGCCACGCAGGTGCCCGCCTAGCTGGTTGGGTCGGCAGCTGCATGCATGCGGTGGTGGAGGTTTAGTCGGCGTGGGCCTGATGGTGGCCCTGCGGGTGTCCTCGGCAAGGGCCTTGCTGAGGCGCCTGCTGTCATCCCCGGCAAGGCGCTTGCCGGGGGCCTTGTGGTATTCCTCGGCTGGGATCCCGCTAAGGGTTGTCGTCTCCTTAGTGCGTATTTGATCTTGAATGTCTTCACAAAGATCTGCATGCCGCCACGGGGATGTCTCCCGAATCCTTGCCCCTTGGGGCAGTGGACTCAAGGGTGACTCGCTCCGTAGGTGCGGGACGAGTCGCCGCGGCAAGGGTCTTGCCGGGGCTGCTAGAACTATCTCCCGGCAAGGATCTTGCCGGGGGAGTCCGCTTCATCCCCTTTGCTCTTCGTGGTCTTGGCCTTGGCGTCGTTCTAGTTCTCTTGAGCTTCGGTCTTACCCTGGCTCACCTCCCTTGCCTTGCTTGGTGTGGTGGTGCCCGTGGCTCAGACTGCCCGTGCACAGTTATAGGGGTACAAAAAGTGTACCCCTCTTTTTGTACACCGACAGGAGCCCCCCGGCCTGGGCCACACATAAGCGCAACGCGTTGTTGGGCTAGGCCCAAAAACGGTGCGCGGGCAGGCGGGGCGGTTTTTACCGCGGTAAGGTTCTTCGCGTGCTGCGCTTCCCACGACTCCCGTGCGTGGCGCGGTGTGGGGAGGCGCGTGTGACGTGGGCGGCATGCGTGGGGTTGGTTCCCGCGGGCATGCGTTACACCACAGTTAATGTGAAAGGAGGCGGCCCGTGTTTTCCCCCATAAAAAAGGAATAACCGTGGGCACGCTGCTCACTTTCTCCTCTTCCCTCGTGCCTTTTCCAATCTCAGAGCCGCCGTTTCCTCTGTTCCTTCCTTCCTAAGCTTCCGCCGTCGCCCGCCGTCATTGCCTCGCCATCCCCCTTCCTCAGCCCTCTAAACTTCTTGGCCGCTATGGCGCCCGAATCCGTCAAGGGCAAGGGGGTGGCTAAGGGCACTGGGACTGTGGAGCCGCCGGAGAGCGCGCTGTCGGGGGACCGGACGAAGTCCGCCTTCTTATTCCCCTCGACGGTTGATGTCCATGAGCTCCGGGCCTCCTTGAGGCCCCTATGGGGAGCGAAGACGGGGGGAGAGAATTCGGGACACCCGGCGACGCATGTCATTCCTGATGCTTGCGCCGATCCTACTCCAAATCGGTATCCCTTTTTTGTCGATTATCCTTCTTGTGGGTTATGCCCCCCTTTCTCCGATTTCTTCTGCGACAACATGCACACCTTCGGCTTTCGCCTCTTGGATTTTACTCCGAATGTGGTGGAGTGCATGGCTTTCTTCGCGCATCTTTGCGAAGGCTTTGCCGGGGTGCAGCCCAACACGGCGCTCTTTCGCCATTACTTCTTCCCTCGGATCCAGCCGGGAGGTGCCGTCTCTGGTTGCGTCACCTGGATCCCAAGATCCAAGGGGTTGTACCCGGACGGTGCCACGAAGGAGAGGTGGGAGGAATGGCGTGGCCGGTGGTGCTGGATTGAGGATGTAGACCCGCCGGAATTTTGCAAGGTCCACCGAGTGCCGCCAGGCTGCGGCAGTGATTGGAGTGATGTCGACGTCGCCGATAAGAGGCTCACTATCGCCACCACCAGGATTCTCCGTCTCACCCGGGCTGGACTCACCCTTGAGATGATCGGGGCAGACTTCATTCATCGCCGGATCGCCCTGTTGCACAACAAGGGGAGGCCAGCCTGGCTTTTTACGAATCCGGTTGACATTATGTGACTCCGCCCCGTCCTCGACCACAATTTCACGGTGTTGGCGCATGCCCACTTCTACCAGCGGCTTTTCTAGCTTGATGTGGGTCGCGACGGCGAGGTCGAACGGACCGGCAAGGCCGCGAGGGCTACCGCAAAGGTTGGCAAGGCCCTCAAGGGGCCATTTTTCAAGCTGCCAGCGGGGGTGGTCCCGTTGTGCAACAATTCACGTCGGTCCGAGATCATCGCCATGATGCCGAACTGTAATGTGCACGGCCCTGTCCCGAGCTGGAAGGAGCCCAAGGACGCGGGTGTGCAGCAATTCTTTGACACCCTGATCGAGGTGTATGTCAACGCTGACGCCGAGCGGTGGCTTATCATGGACACCACCCAGGCAGAGCTGGACTACATCGCCACTAGGGCGAGGGAGGCACAGCTTGCCATGGAGGCCGGCAGCGCCGGGGGTGTGGAGGACAAGGCCGCAATGGCTACGGAGGAAGAGCAGCTCACCCGGTGGGCGGCGGCCACCGAGGAGGTCAGCAGCGCCGACACTGGAGCTCCACTTGTCGAAGACGCGGCCGACGAGTCGTCATCGGAGGAGGACGTGGCGGCGGGCTGGACGTCAACCAGGGGAAGAGGGCGATTCCTGCGGCGGGCTGGCTCCGGCGAGCCGGTCTGGCCCGGCAGGGCTACGCGGCCTCAATTGACCCTGGAGGGGTCTGGGCATCACACGAGGGCCACGGCAGCCAAGAGGCTAACGAAGGCCGCTGAGAAGAAGAAGACAATAGCCCCTTCCTCATCTGGGCGCGCACAAACCCCGCTGTTTTCGCCTCCTCCGGCAGATGTCGACTCGGATGTTGACACGGAGGTCACTTTTGATCTCGGGCCTCTCAGCCCGAAGAGGAAGAGGAAAGTGGCGGAGGAAGAGGAGATAGATGACGAGTAAGTACTCCATTCCTTACTGCCATTTCCATTCCTTTGAATTAAGTCACTCGTCTTGATCCGTTTTTGCTTTTGCAGGGATGGAGAGACGTTAGCCCAGAGGGTGAAGAGGGCCAAGGCCTCGGCGAGCAGTCAGACCCTGGCTGGGGCTTCAAAGACGCCACTGGTGGTGTTGAGCAGCCCGGACAGCAGCCCCCAGCGTAAGTTCGTCACCCTCCTCTAATTCGACATGTGGTAGGCGTTCGATGCTATGGTGTTGACCTTGTCGGGTTTGCAGGAGGGGAGCGGCAGCAGGAGGAGCCGTAGAGGGCTACTCCCAACACACCACCCCCATCGACTACGCCGCCGCGAGGGGCGTCCCCGGCAAGGGCATCAAGCAAGGAGCCCACACCCACGGAGGAAGAGGGGAACTTGGGCGCTGGTGACTCTGCCACGGCACCGAATGCTGGTGGGGAGGGGACTTCTGCTTCACAGCCTGGCACTGGTGAGTCGCCTGTCCTCCGTCTCTGTTTTTCCCTTATTCTTTTTCTTGGCTTCAATGCTCCCATTACTACCCAGGCCCTCCTTCAATAGGTATGGAGGACGTGGATGCCGTTGCTGGGAACGTTGCTGAGAAGGCCGCGGCGGGGGCCGACAGGATTGCCGCTGAGGAGGCCGCCAAGGATGTTGCCGAGGACACAGCTGTGGGGGCCACCAAGGCGACCGGTGAGGCTTCTGCCGAGGGTGCCAGCGGCGGGCCTGCCGGGGAAGCCGGCAAGGCCACTGCCGAGGAAGAGGTGGCTGATGATCAGCCTCCCTCCTCCTCAACCTCGGGCCCCGGCAGATACCTGAAGGTGGGCGATGATCTTTTCGTCCGTCTCCCAGGGGCGTCAAGTTCCCGAGCGCCCGCCGAAGGGGAAGTCTTTGACGGTGAGGTGCTTGCCACCATCGGGCTCGAGGTTGTCGATGAGCTGGGCGTTGGTGGTGATGGTTCTCCAGAAGAGCAGCTTTTCTGCGCTATGGGGGCCAACTTCCGAAAACTCCAGGCGCTCTACCGTGTCCGTCTGGACAAGGTTAAGTCCAGGACGGCAACGGTGGACTAGGCAGAGGTGGATTTCAAGGCGCGCATTGCTGAGACGTAGACCTGGTTCCACCAGACTCACGAGGAGCAAAGGGCCTTCCAGGAGGAATTGGCCAAGCGCAATGTCGAGCTCACCATGAAGATGGCTGACATCGAGAAGGCCCAGGAAAAGGCGGCGAACTTGGCTGCCGCGGCCGAGGCCGTCCAGAACCAGCATCAAGCCGCACTGGATTCCCAGGAAGAGGACCTCACCGCGCGTGAGGCGAAGCTTGCCGCAGCGCTCCGTGGCAAGGATGAGGAGCTCGAGGCCCTTGTTGCGCGGCGGACTCGTGAGCTGGAGCAGAGGCACAAGGAGGCACTCGATGCCCAGGCTCTGGCCCATGCCGGCAAAGTAAGGGATTTGGAGGTGGAGCGGGACAAGTTGAAGGAGCAGGCCCTCAAGCTGTCCAACGAGAAGAGCACGCTCAACGGCGCCTTGGTAGAGGCACAAGGAGCGGTCATCAGCAGGGCTGGGGAGCTCTCCAAAGCGCAAAACTCCGTCAGAGATCTCAAGCTGAAGCTGGAGGATCTCGAGAAGATGTTGTCGGAGAGCAGGGCTCAGGAGGAGACCTTGACCAGGAGCCTGGAGGAGGAGAAGCAGCTGTGGGCGAACGAGGCCGCCACCCACCAGGAATATGTGGCAGACGAGAACAGATGGATCAGCCGTCTGGAGGAGGTCGCCGGCAGGGTCACCTCGCAGTTGGACACCATGGGGATGCCAAACGTGAGGTACGCCCCTGAGCGCAGCGGGACCGTCAACACCAAGCTGACTCTGTTCTTCGAGGGCGTCCTTGGAGCCTTGGCTTATCTTCACTCCAGCAGAGCGGCCACGTTGGCCGGGGAAGCCCGACGACTTTGTCGTGGGGTCATGACCAAGGTCCTCATCAAGATGGCGTACTGGAATCCCGACCTCGACTTCGGTGCCGCGATGGATAGCTTGCCGGAGGGTACTGACCTCACAGTGCTCAAGGAGCACATCAAGCCCGTCATCAGCAGCATCGACGAAATCAAGAGGGTGGAAGGCCAGCGCCGAGATTAGGCATCCCGTTCTTCACCGCCGCTGCAGGTTCACGACCAAGACAAATTTTATCTTTAGTTAGAACAGCAGCAATGATGCGATGTAATATAACTTTGCAGCACTTTTAATTTCATGCATGTTATTTCCTCGTGCAATTCCTCTTTGTATGCGCACCCTACGTCAATTGGGTAGGCTCGCCAGCGCGGAAGCCCCTAGTGGCGTGTTGGGGACGGATCCCCATGGGCCTGCTAGGTACGTGTGCTGCCGGACAAGCCACCTTTCCATTCTAAACGCGGCCGCTCGAACTGTCGAGCTTGACTCGAGTCAGAATCGAGGGTGTTGTTGATCATGGAAGGCTACTCTGCCATTCTCGACGCAGCCGCTTGAGCTGTTGAGCGGACTCGAAACAGGGCAAGGGTGTCACCGATCGTGGGAGAGCCCCCTGGCATGCAGGTTTCTCATACAAAGGTGTGACATCTCCGGGGGGAATAACCTCATATAAGAAGGATAGAACAAATAAGGGTTCAGTGCAACTTAGCTTCTGTTTGTAGTCGCTCAAGCGCTGATCTTCCGGCCTCCTTCCCTCTCCAAGAGCCACAAAGACGAAGGACTGCTGGGCTGATTGCTAGAGCCGATTCTCACAACTGCGCCCCCCTACCTGGCGCGCCAAAGATGTCGGTGCTGAGGAACGACACCTATGGGATCACAAGAATTCCTACTAGGGTTGCGGGGCGCGGGGTCGTGGGAAGAGCGGATCTAACACGTAGCACACAGTTTGTTTAACCAGGTTCGGGCCACAAGGATGCGTAAAACCCTACTCCTGCTTTGGTGGATTGTGTATCTGCGTCCTTGAGCTAGCTATGGGGTGTGAGGAGCTCCAAAAAGCCGAAACCTTCTCCTGGTCGCCTCGGGCCTCCTTTTATAGGAAAAGGGGTTGCCACAGTGGCGCACAGGAGGTGGAAAGGGTACAGTGATGCGAGGTTATCCCTCGCATTACATGACAAGGCGCATTTAATGCGTCTTGCTTAGGTGTCCTTGCTTTATCGTGGACGGGGGAGAGATCTGTCTCGTCCGTCGCCGCTCCTTCTTGTGTCGACACGCGCCCTGGCCAGCGATGCCTGAGATGCCACGTAGGTAGGCAGGCAGCTGAGGTGGCGCAGTGGTGGGTCTTCACGAAGATCTGCATGCCACCACGCAGGTGCCCGCCCAGCTGGTTGGGTCGGCAGCTGCATGCATGCGGTGGTGAAGGTTTAGTCGGCGTGGGCCTGATGGTGGCCCTGCGGGTGTTCTTAGCAAGGGCCTTGCCGGGGCCCCGGCAAGGGTCTTGCCGAGGCGCCTGCTGTCATCCCCGGCAAGGCGCTTGCCGGGGGCCTTGTGGTCTTCCTCGGCTAGGATCCCGCCAAGGGTTGTCGTCTCCTTAGTGCGTATTTGATCTTGAATGTCTTCACAAAGATCTGCATGCCGCCACGGGGATGTCTCCTGAATCCTTGCCCCTTGGGGGCAGTGGACTCAAGTGTGACTCGCTCCGTAGGCGCGGGACGAGTCACCGCGGCAAGGGTCTTGCCGGGGCTGCTAGAACTGTCTCCCGGCAAGGATCTTGCCGGGGGAGTCCGCTTCGTCCCCTTTGGTCTTCGTGGTCTTGCCCTTGGCATCATTCTAGTTCTCTTGAGCTTCGGTCTTACCCTGGCTCACCTCCCTTGCCTTGCTTGGTGTGGTGGTGCCTGTGGCTCAGACTGCCTGTGCACAGTTATAGGGGTACAAAAAGTGTACCCCTCTTTTTGTACACCGACAATACTGTCGGCGTTCTGGGAATGGGGGTCCCCAGACTTGCCTGTCTGCGGCCTGCGGCGTGGCTCAAAGGGGGCCCAACACGGCCCGTCTTCATCAACACAGACCCAAGACCCTCGCGAGGGGCCAAGCCTCGCGGGGCGGACGACACGGAGCTTCCTCAGACACGGCCTCATCAGGCTGGCTCGCGGGGAGGCGGAGAGATCAAGGCGGGGTACCTCATGAGGTGCCCGTGACGCAAGCCATGACGACCAAAGGCGCCAGCCGCGCAGTGTCCTCCTTTCCTCTTTGGTGCAAAGGGGGCAAGCGTGAAGGAAATATGCCCTAGAGGCAATAATAAAGTTATTATTTATTTCCTTATATCATGATAAATGTTTATTATTCATGCTAGAATTGTATTAACCGGAAACATAATACTTGTGTGAATACATAGACAAACAAAGTGTCACTAGTTTGCCTCTACTTGACTAGCTCGTTAATCGAAGATGGTTATGTTTCCTAACCATAAACAAAAGAGTTGTTATTTGATTAACGAGATCACATCATTAGGAGAATGATGTGATTGACATGACCCATTCCATTAGCTTAGCACCCGATCGTTTAGTATGTTGCTATTGCTTTCTTCATGACTTATACATGTTCCTATGACTATGAGATTATGCAACTCCCGTTTGCTGGAGCAACACTTTGTGTGCTACCAAACGTCACAACGTAACTGGGTGATAATAAAGGAGCTCTACAGGTGTCTCCAAAGGTACATGTTGGGTTATTTCGAGATTAGGATTTGTCACTCCGATTGTCGGAGAGGTATCTCTGGGCCCTCTCGGTAATGCACATCACACAAGCCTTGCAAGCATTGCAACTAATGAGTTAGTTGTGAGATGATGTATTACAGAACGAGTAAAGAGACTTGCCGATAACGAGATTGAACTAGGTATTGGAATACCGACGATCAAATCTCAGGCAAGTAACATACCGATGACAAAGGGGACAACGTATGTTGTTATGCGGTCTGACCGATAAAGATCTTCATAGAATATGTAGGAGCCAATATGGGCATCCAGGTCCCGCTATTGGTTATTGACCGGAGACGTGTCTCGGTCATGTCTACATTGTTCTCGAACCCGTAGGGTCCACACGCTTAAGGTTTCGATGACAGTTATATTATGAGTTTATGAGTTTTGACGTACCGAAGTAGTTCGGAGTCCCGGATGAGATCGGGGACATGACGAGGAGTCTCGAAATGGTCGAGACGTAAAGATTGATATATTGGACGACTATATTCGGACATCGGAAAGGTTCCGAGTTATTCGGGTATTTTTTGGAGTACCGGGTAGTTACGGGAGAAGCAATGGGCCTTTATGGGCTTTAGTGGGAAGAGGAGAAAGGGCCAAGGGGCTGCTGCGCCCCCCTCCCCTCTAGAACGAATTGAACTAGGGAAAAGGGGGCTGGCCACCTCTCCTTCTCCTCCACTTCCTTCTCCCTTCCTCCCCTCTTGGTGGACTCCTACTAGGACTTGGAGTCCTAGTAGGACTCCACATCCTGGCCGCACCTAGCCTTGGCCAGCCTCCTCCTCCTCCATCCTTTATATACTGAGGCAAGGGGCACCCCATGAAAACAAGTTGATCCACGTGATCTTATTCTTAGCCGTGTGCGGCGCCCCCAGCCACCATAGTCCTCGACAATATTGTAGCGGTGCTTAGGCAAAGCCGTGCAGCAGTAGTACATCAAGATCGTCACCACGCCGTCATGCTGACGAAACTCTTCCCCGACACTTTGCTGGATCGGAGTCCAGGGATCGTCATCGAGCTGAACGTGTGCTAAAACTCGGAGGTGCCGTAGTTTCGGTGCTTGATCGGTCGGGCCGTGAAGACGTATGACTACATCAACCAAACGCTTCCGTTGTCGATCTACAAAGGGTACGTAGATCACACTCTCCTCTCGTTGCTATGCATCACCATGATCTTGTGTGTGCGTAGGAAATTTTTTGAAATTACTACGTTCCCCAACAGTGGCATCCGAGCCTAGGTTTTATATGTTGATGTTATATGCACGAGTAGAACACAAGTGAGTTGTGGGCGATATAAGTCATACTGCTTACCAGCATGTCATACTTTGGTTCGGCGATATTGTTGGATGAAGCGGCCCAGACCGACATTACGCGTACGCTTACGCGAGACCGGTTCTCCCGACGTGCTTTGCACAGAGGTGGCTTGTGGGTGACAGTTTCTCCAACTTTAGTTGAACCAAGTGTGGCTACGCCCGGTCCTTGCGAAGGTTAAAACAACACCAACTTGACAAACTATCGTTGTGGTTTTGATGCGTAGGTAAGATTAGTTCTTGCTTAAGCCCGTAGCAGCCACGTAAAACTTGCAACAACAAAGTAGAGGACGTCTAACTTGTTTTTGCAGGGCATGTTGTGATGTGATATGGTCAAGACATGATGCTGAATTTTATTGTATGAGATGATCATGTTTTGTAACCGAGTTATCGGCAACTGGCAGGAGCCATATGGTTGTCGCTTTATTGTATGCAATGCAATCGCGATGTAATGCTTTACTTTATCACTAAACGGTAGCGATAGTCGTGGAAGCACAAGCTTGGCGAGACGACAACGATGCTACGATGGAGATCAAGGTGTCACGCCGGTGACGATGGTGATCACGACGGTGCTTCGGAGATGGAGATCACAAGCACAAGATGATGATGGCCATATCATATCACTTATATTGATTGCATGTGATGTTTATCTTTTATGCATCTTATCTTGCTTTGATTGACGGTAGCATTATAAGATGATCTCTCACTAAATTATCAAGAAGTGTTCTCCCTGAGTATGCACCGTTGTGAAAGTTCTTCGTGCTGAGACACCACGTGATGATCGGGTGTGATAGGCTCTACGTTCAAATACAACGGGTGCAAAACAGTTGCACACACGGAATACTCAGGTTATACTTGACGAGCCAAGCATATACAGATATGGCCTTGGAACACGGAGACCGAAATGTCGAGCGTGAATCATATAGTAGATATGATCAACATAGCGATGTTCACCAATGAAACTACTTCATCTCACGTGATGATCGGACATGGTTTAGTTGATTTGGATCACGTAATCACTTAGAGGATTAGAGAGATGTCTATCTAAGTGGGAGTTCTTAAGTAATATGATTAATTGAACTTAAATTTATCATGAACTTAGTCCTGGTAGTATTTTGCAAATTATGTTGTAGATCAATAGCTCGCGTTGTTGCTTTCCTGTGTTTATTTTGATATGTTCCTAGAGAAAATTGTGTCGAAAGATGTTAGTAGCAATGATGCGGATTGGATCCATGATCTGAGGTTTATCCTCATTGCTGCACAGAAGAATTATGTCCTTGATGCACTGCTAGGTGACAAACCTATTGCAGGAGCATATGCAGACGTTTGAACATTTGGCTAGCTCAATATGATGATTACTTGATATTTTAGTGCACCATGCTTAATGGCTTAGAATCGGGACTTCAAAGACGTTTTTGAACGTCATGGAGCATATGAGATGTTCCAGGAGTTGTAGTTAATATTTCAAGCAAATACCCGAGTTGAGAGATATGAAGTCTCCAAAAAGTTCTATAGCTAAAAGATGGAGGAGAATCGCTCAACTAGTGAGCATGTGCTCAGATTGTCTGAGTACTACAATCGCTTGAATCAAGTGGGAGTTAATCTTCCAGATAAGATAGTGATTGATAGAATTCTCTAGACACCATCACCAAGTTAGTAGAACTTCGTGATGAACTATGATATGCAAGGGATAACGGAAACGATTCCCAAGCTCTTCGTAATGCGGAAATTGACGAAGGTAGAAATCGAGAAAAACATCAAGTGTTGATGGTAGACAAGACCACTAGTTTCAAGAAAAGGGCAGAGGGAAGAAGGGGAACTTCAAGAAGAACAGCAAGCAAGTTGCTGCTCAAGTGAAGAAGCCCAAGTCTGGTCCTAAGCCTGAGACTAAGTGTTTCTACTGCAAAGGGACTGGTCACTAGAAGCGGAACTACCCCAAGTGATTGGCAGATAAGAAGGATGGCAAAGTGAAATAAGTATATTTGATATACATGTTATTGATGTGTAATTTACTAGTGTTTATAGCAACCCCTCAGTATTTGATACTAGTTCAGTTGCTAAGATTAGTAACTCGAAACGGGAGTTGCAGAATAAACAGATACTAGTTAAGGGTGAAGTGACGATGTGTGTTGGAAGTGGTTCCAAGATTGATATGATCATCATCGCACACTCCCCTATACTTTCGGGATTAGTGTTGAACCTAAATAAGTGTTATTTGGTTTCTGCGTTGAGCATGAATATGATTTGATCATATTTATTGCAATACGGTTATTCATTAAAATCAGAGAATAATTGTTGTTCTGTTTAGATGAATAAAACCTTCGATGGTCATACACCCAATGAAACAAGTTCATTGGATCTCGATCGTAGTGATACACATATTCATAATATTGAAACCAAAAGATGCGAAGTTAATAATGATAGTGCAACTTATTTGTGGCACTGCCGTTTAGGTCATATTGGTGTAAAGCGCATGAAGAAACTCCATGCTGATGGGATTTTGGAATCACTTGATTATGAATAACTTGGTGCTTGCGAACCATGCCTTATGGGAAAGATGACTAAAGACTCCGTTCTCCGGAACAATGGAGCGAGCAACTGACTTATTGGAAATAATACATACTGATGTATGAGATCCGATGAGTGTTAAGGCTCGCGGCGGGTATCATTATTTTCTGACCTTCACAAATGATTTGAGCAGATATGGGTATATCTACTTAATGAAACACAAGTCTGAAATATTTGAAAAGTTCAAAGAATTTCAGAGTGAAGTGAAAAATCATCGTAAAAGGAAAATAAAGTTTCTACGATCTGATCATAGAGAAGAGTATTTGAGTTACGAGTTTGGCCTTCAATTAAAACAATGTGAAATAGTTTCACTACTCACGCCACCTGGAACACCATAGTGTAATGGTGTGTCCGAACGTCATAACCGTACTTTATTGGATATAGTGCGATCTATGATGTCTCTTACCGATCTACCACTATCGTTTTGGGATTATGCATTAAAGACAGCTGCATTCATGTTTAAAAGGGCACCATCTAAGTCCGTTGAGACGACACAATTTGAACTGTGGTTTGGCAAGAAAGCAAAGTTGTCGTTTCTTAAAGTTTGGGGTTGTGATGCTTATATGAAAAGGTTTCATCCTAATAAGCTCAAACCCAAATCGGAGAAATATGTCTTCATAGGATACCCAAAGGAGACTGTTGGGTACACCTTCTATCACAAATCCGAAGGCAAGACTTTTGTTGCTAAATTCGGAGTTTTTCTAGAGAAGGAGTTTCTCTCGAAAGAAGTGAGTGGGAGGAAAGTAGAACTTGATGAGGTAACTGTACCTGCTCCCTTATTGGAAAGTAGTTCATCATAGAAATCTGTTCCTGTGACTACTACACCAATTAGTGAGGAAGCTAATGATGATGATCATGTAACTTCAGATCAAGTTACTACCAAATCTCGTAGGTAAACCAGAGTGAGATCCGCACCAGAGTGGTACGGTAATCCTGTTCTGGAAGTCATGTTACTAGACCATGACGAACTTGCGAACTATGAGGAAGCGATGATGAGCCCAGATTCCACGAAATGGTTTGAGGCCATGAAATCTGAGATATGATCCATGTATGAGAACAAAGTATGGACTTTGGTTGACTTGCCCGATGATCGGCAAGCCATAGAAAATAAATGGATCTTCAAGAGGAAGACGGACGCTGATAGTAGTGTTACTATCTACAAAGCTAGAATTGTCGCAAAAGGTTTTCGACAAGTTCAAGGTGTTGACTACGATGAGATTTTCTCACTCGTATCTATGCTTAAGTCTGTCCGAATCATGTTAGCAATTGCCGCATTTTATGAAATCTGGCAAATGGATAAACAAAACTGAATTCCTTAATGGATTTACTAAAGAAGAGTTGTATAGGATGCAACTAGAAGGTTTTTTCGATCCTAAAGGTGTTAATAAAATATGCAAGCTCCAACGATCCATCTATGGACTGGTGCAAGCATCTCGGAGGTTGAATATACGCTTTGATAAGTTGATCAAAGCATATAGTTTTATACAGACTTACGGTGAAGCATGTATTTACAAGAAAGTGAGTGGGAGCACTACAACATTTCTGATAAGTATATGTGAACAACATATAGTTGATCGGAAATAATGTATAATTTTCTGGAAAGCATAAAGGAATATTTGAAAGGAGTTTTTCAAAGAAAGACCTCGGTAAAGCTGCTTACATATTGAGCATCAAGATCTATAGAGATAGATCAAGACGCTTGATAAGTTTTTCAATGAGTACATACCTTGACAAGATTTTGAAGTAGTTCAAAATGGAACAGTCAAAGAAAGAGTTCTTGCCTGTGTTGCAAGGTGTGAAATTGAGTAAGACTCAAAGCCCGACCACGGCAGAAGATAGAAATAGAATGAAAGTCATTCCCTATGCCTCAGCCATAGGTTCTATAAAGTATGCCATGCTGTGTACTAGATCTATTGTATACCCTACACTATGTTAAGCAAGGGAGTACAATAGTGATCTAAGAGTAGATCACTAGACAGCGGTCAAAATTTATCCTTAGTGGAATAAGGAAATATTTCTCAATTATGGAGGTGACAAAAAGGTTCGTCGTAAAAAGTTACGTCGATGCAAGTTTTGACACAGATCTGGATGACTCTAAGTCTCGATCTAGATACATATTGAAAGTGGGAGCAATAAGCAAGAGTAGCTCCGAGCAGAGCATTGTTGACATAGAAATTTGCAAAATACTTACGGATCTGAATGTGGCAGACCCGTTGACTAAAATTATCTCACAAGCAAAACATGATCAGACCTTAGTACTCTTTGGGTGTTAATCACATAGCGATGTGAACTAGATTACTGACTCTAGTAAACCCTTTTGGGTGTTGATCACATATCGATGTGAACTATTGCTGTTAAATCACATGGCGATGTGAACTAGATTATTGACTCTAGTGCAAGTGGGAGACTGAAGGAAATATGCCCTAGAGGCAGTAATAAAGTTATTATTTATTTCCTTATATCATGATAAATGTTTATTATTCATGCTAGAAATGTATTAACCGGAAACATAATACTTGTGTGAATACATAGACAAACAAAGTGTCACTAGTATGAATCTACTTGACTAGCTCGTTAATCGAAGATGCTTATGTTTCCTAACCATAAACAAAAGAGTTGTTATTTGATTAACGAGATCACATCATTAGGAGAATGATGTGATTGACATGACCCATTCCATTAGCTTAGCACCCGATCGTTTAGTATGTTGCTATTGCTTTCTTCATGACTTATACATGTTCCTATGACTATGACATTATGCAACTCCCGTTTGCCGGAGGAACACTTTGTGTGCTACCAAACGTCACAACGTAACTGGGTGATTATAAAGGAGCTCTACAGGTGTCTCCAAAGGTACATGTTGGGTTGGCGTATTTCGAGATTAGGATTTGTCACTCCGATTGTCGAGAGGTATCTCTGGGCCCTCTCGGTAATGCACATCACATAAGCCTTGCAAGCATTGCAACTAATGAGTTAGTTGTGAGATGATGTATTACAGAACGAGTAAAGAGACTTGCGGTAACGAGATTGAACTAGGTATTGGAATACCGACGATCGAATCTCGGGCAAGTAACATACCGATGACAAAGGGAACAACGTATGTTGTTATGCGGTCTGACCGATAAAGATCTTCGTAGAATATGTAGGAGCCAATATGGGCATCCAGGTCCCGCTATTGGTTATTGACCGGAGACGTGTCTCGGTCATGTCTACATTGTTCTCGAACCCGTAGGGTCCGCACGCTTAAGGTTTCGATGACAGTTATATTATGAGTTTATGAGTTTTGATGTACCGAAGGAGTTCGGAGTCCCGGATGAGATCGGGGACATGACGAGGAGTCTCGAAATGGTCGAGACGTAAAGATTGATATATTGGACGACTATATTCGGACATCGGAAAGGTTCCGAGTGATTCGGGTATTTTTCGGAGTACCGGGTAGTTACGGGAGAAGCAATGGGCCTTGGTGGGCTTTAGTGGGAAGAGGAGAAAGGGCCAAGGGGCTGCTGCGCCCCCCTCCCCTCTAGTCCGAATTGGACTAGGGAAAAGGGGGCCGGCCACCTCTTCTTCTCCTCCACTTCCTTCTCCCTTCCTCCCCTCTTGGTGGACTCCTACTAGGACTTGGAGTCCTAGTAGGACTCCACATCCTGGCCGCACCTAGCCTTGGCCGGCCTCCTCCTCCTCCATCCTTTATATACTGAGGCAAGGGGCACCCCATGAACACAAGTTGATCCACGTGATCTTATTCTTAGCCGTGTGCGGCGCCCCCAGCCACCATAATCCTCGATAATATTGTAGCGGTGCTTAGGCGAAGCCCTGCAGCAGTAGTACATCAAGATCGTCACCACGCCCTCGTGCTGATGGAACTCTTCCCCGACACTTTGCTGGATCGGAGTCCGGGGATCATCATCGAGCTGAACGTGTGCTAAAACTCGGAGGTGCCGTAGTTTCGGTGCTTGATCGGTCGGGCCGTGAAGACTTACGACTACATCAACCAAACGCTTCCGTTGTTGATCTACAAAGGGTACGTAGATCACACTCTCCTCTCATTGCTATGCATCACCATGATCTTGCGTGTGCGTAGGAAATTTTTTGAAATTACTATGTTCCCCAACAAAGCGCAGGCGAGAGCATCAAGCAAAGGCACCCATTTCGGTGCAACGAGACCAAGACCAGTCCAACGGCAGGGAGGAAGTCATTGTGGAGCCCAAGCCAGCGTCACCACTAGAGCCTTTGGCAGGCGAGGACCAACTTTAGTCAGGATAAGTGTACCAGATGTTCCCCTAGAAAATGGGAAATTGTCGGCGCCCTTCCCGCTCAATATTTGGGAAGAGGCCCAGGGCCTTTTCCTATAAATAGGACTAGCCACTCCCAGGGTAGAGAGATCGAAATCAGAGAGAGAATCGAGAAGAGAGAGAGAGAGAGAGAAGGGTGACTGAACTCCTCCTAGCAGTTCATCCCCTCGGCCAAGAACAGACCCTCGCGAGGCTATTCTACCTTGTATTGCTCATCATCATCAGCCCAAGAGGCAATGCACCGCACCACACACTGGAGTAGGGTATTACACCACAACGGTGGCCCGAACCAGTATAAACCCTGTGTCTCTTGTGCTATTCTTTCCATAGCTTAGATCTTAGCGAGGCGGAGTGGTGCAGGTAGGTAGAAGGCGAAATCTCCGCGCGCACCCCAGTGTTCGAACCTCAAGGGTCTGCCGGAACCCGAAATCCGACATTTGGCGCGCCATGTAGGGGTGCGCCGGAATCCACTTTCTACCCTTCGTGTCCCGTCGCATCGTCATCACCATGTCCGGCGACCAGGCGGGCAACCCAGATCCATGGGCGGTGTGGCCCGCCCGCGCAAAGCCGCTCGCCTCAAGCGACCCCATGCCCCAGGCAGCTCGCGGTCCGTAGGGCGCTGCGGGCCGCGGGCGACGCAGATAGCCTTCGACAGCTCTCACACCGCGGCAGGCGCTGTCGGCAGCAAGGGCCTCCAATCACGCCGCGACCACGACACCGTACACCCGCCGAGAGCAGGCGAACTCGAGGGCCGTGCTCACAGTGGCCCGAGAGCTGCTGCAGTGCAGGCTGCTGGAGGGCGGCCGCGACGTGCTGCTGGAGCGGGTGGCAGAGCTCCTAGGCTTCACCGCCTTGGGGGCTCACCCCTTCTGCACCCAGCTCCCGTCTCAAGCCCAGGGCGGCCCGCGCGGGGGCTCCGCGCACGCCCGCGGGCTCCAAGGCTACTCCAACGCCAGCGAAGCTATAGGCACCGGACCGGCGGTGGCGCTGCCCCCGCTCCCGGTCCGCGAAGAAGAAGGACTCGATGTGACCCGCGGTCCCAGTGGACAGCCGCGCTACCACCCCACGGTGAGCGCGTCAAGCAGAGCTGCATGGCACGCGGAGCACTACGGCGTGGCCTTCAGGATCACGGCGCCAGAAGAATACGTGCCCCACATGATGGACCAAGGGCACCCTCACGAGGGCGAACAAGGCTCGCTCCTCAGCCCAAGCCGGGGGGACGAGGCGCCAGAAGCTGAGCTCTTCCAGGAGCCTCGGGACTGTCCCACCGGCCACGCTGGAGGCAGCGATTATCGGGTACCGCTAATTCCTCAGGAGCAGGCATACGCTAATCATGGATCGCAGGAGGTGCAGGTCGCCACAGCGAGCAGCTGCCCCGCTCCCACGGTCTCCTACCCCTCGGGAGGAGGGCGCAGGGGGCTGCAGGAGAGGGGCCGAGATCCGACATCACCACCGCGGCGTTCGGAGCAATGTGTTCTCAGGAGGTAGGCCCTCTGCTGGGGAGGTGCCTCAGGGCCTGCCCCTGGCGGAAGACCCGTGGTCGTCGGGGGAACCACTGGCGACCGCTCTACCCCATCGGCGGCGTCCTGGTTTCCGGTCGTCGTTGATGGCACTAGAGTGTGGCGCAAGGCGAGGCCCTCGTCTGGCGATATGAAGCAAGGCCGGTACCTGTGAAGAAGGCCCAGTGCCTGTGAAGCTCGCCGCCCCGTGACACTCTCACGTAATAATGAGTGGGGCTGTACACGCCCCGGAGTCTCAGGGGTACCAGCCTCAGGCCCTGGGGCTCCCTCCCACGCCCAGTGGCAGCACTTAGCTCCGCGCTGGTGAGAAGACGTCCAAGACTAGATTAGGTGCCGGACACGTCCTTTTGTCTGCTTTCATTGCTTTTCCCTTTTGGTTGTCACTTTCCCCCGCTGGATTTAAGTTGGTTTCGAATTTGAAATTTGCGTGTGTTCGGGGAAGGGGTGCTTAGTCTCGTTCGAGCAATTTCTCGCGTTTTGATTACCACTTCACCTCAGCTGCCTCCCCTCGCGAGCCCCTCGCGAGCCGGGTCAGGCCTAGCTTGCGCGCAGCCCAGACTGCCGCCACCGCGTCCTCTCAGGAGGGTTTTTTACTGCAGATCCTACAGATTCGATCAGGGAACACTCGGGACACCACAGCCTCCCACAGGCTATCTTAGGGCCCGCACGGGACAAAGGTAAACTAGCCGACCAGCGCCTCGTGTAAGCCAAACACTTGGCGCGGGCGCATGGGCAACGTAGCGTCTACTAATACGATGAACAGAAGTTTTACATGAGGGGCTCCCCCTCGAAAATGCTCTCACAGCCATCAGGCTAAAACCTGAGTTCTATTCATGCAGGGTAAGGAAGCAGGAACGATGCACAATCAGTCGGATAAATCCCCCAATGCGTCCTCAGGAGCACCACCCGAACCATTGATGGCGTCGCTGGACTCACCATCGCTGTCTGCGTCGCCGCCAGTGGCGGCAGGGCCGTTCACCACACCGTCGTTGTCTGAAGGAAGGCCCTGACAAGAGCATCCACATTGTCTTCCACCCAGTGCGCCAGGTCGTCTCGGAAGGCCTGGGGGACTAGGGCGATGGCGATGTCGAAATCGAAGTGGGGATCCATGTTCCGGAGATGGCTGAAGACGCGAGAAAAGGCACGCCCGAGCAGGGTGCGGCTCCTCTCCTCCACCAACCTGTCAGCCCTAACCGACCGCGCCTCCAGCTGCGTCACCACGTCGGTGAAGAACTGAAGGTTGCCGGCGTAGTTGACTGTGTGCGGCTCGCCAACAGCCGCCTCGCAGATGTTGCCCAAGGCTGTGTTGGCTCTCTCCTGGAGCATGGTGAGCATGGGGCCGTGCTCATGCTCCAGGATCCGCCGCTGACGTATCTCGTCCGCATTCTGGCGCGCGACGACCTCACCCTCCTCCACCCGCTGGCGAAGAAGGAGCACCTCGGCCTGGGAGGTGGTTGACTCCCCTTGCGCTACCTCAAGGGCGGCCCGAAAAGCATTGGCCCGCCGCGTCGCTTCCTCTAGCTTGACCCTCAAGGCAGCAGTCCTACCTTCAGCCTAGGCCCGGATCAACCCCAGCCTCTACTCGAACTCGTGCTCGAGGTTCAAGCGCGCCATCGCCACCCGATGTCCGACCTCCTCCAGGACATGGGCTTCCTGTGCAGGACATCATCCTCCGCCTGCGTGACCAAGCGCTCCCTCGTCTCCAGACGCTCGTACTCGCGGGTACGTTCGGCGGCTTCCAGCGTCAGCGCTTCCTCCCGCTTCTAGAGCTCTGCTGGGTCACCAGAGGCCACCTTCGTTGACGCGAGGGCTGCCTCGCGCAGCTCCACTTGCTCCTCCAGTGAGTGCCACCAGGCCAGGAGCTCCCGAGCCCGCTCCTCTGCCGCCTCTCACCGCCGGCCAGCTTCCCGGGCCTCCTCAGCAGCCCAAGATCGGGCCTCCCAAGAGGCCACCAGCGATGCCTTGGCCTCTGCATCGTCAAGATTGCGCTGACGGCGCGCAAGGGCGATGGCGCCCTCCAGCTCACGCCTCTCTGCAGCTAGGCTCAGGCCCTCGGCCTCAAGGCGCGCTTCTTCATCAGCAAGCTCCTCACCAAGCAGACTCATCGCGTCAGCCTCCCTTCGAAGGAATCCTTGGCGAAGAGCGCGACGCTCCCGGGCATGCTCGAGCACGTCTCCCACACCATCATCTGCCCCAAGCAAGCGCCGGGGGCCATGAATCAGCACTCCCCCTCCGAGCAGCGGGCTGGGGGCTGGCACCCTCGCGACGGCCGGGCACGCCACGCCAGAAGCCCGACCTGGAGCCAGCCCGTCCCTAGATGAAGAGCGCAGGGAGCGCCTCGGCCAATCGCAATCCACGACCAGGCGAGAAGCCCACGGCAGGCTGGCTATGCCACGAGAAGGCCCGTGAAGGAGGATCGCGGGGTGCGCAGGGCCATGATGCGCCTCGGGACGGTTCGCCTCTCCGATCGCCCTCACCACAAGGGCTCTGCTGCTCGGAGCGCTTGAGGACGGTGGAGGGGGAGAAGCCAAGGGGGACGTCACCTCAGCCATCTCCGCGAGCTCGGCTAGAAGGGGCCTACGGAGCAAGGATCAGTAAAAGCAACAGAAGGATTGGGAGCTGGGAAAGGAGAAGCCTTACTCATCAGTGGCGAAGTACTTCCTACGCTTCAGCAGGAGACAAGTGTAATCGTCGCCCAGGGCCTCCCTTCTCTTCCGGAGGGCCTCAAAGTCCACGCGGAAGCTGCCCAAGAGTTGAGCGCAGGGATCAACCTGCGACGAAGACGGAGCGTCAAGGCGATCCGCGTCAGGGGCGCCTGCCTGATGCACGCTGCCAATCGCCTCGCCAAGAGAAGCGGCTGGAGCCTCAGGGGCCTCAGTCGCAGGCGCTGAGGGCAGCTGCATGCCACCCTCAGCCTCAACGGCATGGGCCCCAAGAGTTGCTCCCTCATGAGCATCGCCCGGCGCTGTCACCCCACCGGGAGACCCCTCGGCCTCTGGCGCCTCATGCCTCCCTGCTCCACCACTTGAGGAAGAGTAGCCTTGGCCGAATGGAAGGGCAGTCACCATCACTGGGTTCTCGCGAGACCCCTAGTGGCCGGCGGGGCGCGCCCCCCACTCATCAAAGATAGGCATCTGATTCACAAAATCGCCCCTGTTCTGGCAGAGGTACAGCAAGGCCCCTCCCTGCTGGATGTTGCCAGGGTTGGGGTCCCCAGTCAGGATCAAGAGCGCTGTCCTCAGCACTTCAGGCGTCAGGTCCTCTTCCTGGAGCCTCATACGATCATCAAGCCCGCTGAAGGCCCACATCCGGCGGGAGTGGCGTTGGAGAGGAGCAACGCGGCGTAGCAGGAACTCCTTCACCACCTTGGGCGCTGTCACGCCAAGCGACCTCAAGAACGCGAAGCGGTGCCAGACGAAGACGAGCCGGGGGCTCTCAAGCGTCTCCTGGCCCCAGCCTGAATTGGGGACAGCAGGCGAAGTTGGCTCCGATAGCAGGGGGTGGGCACCCCTACATCCACATACAGCCACCGCTCGTGGAACCCAGCCGCGGGCGGAGGGAGCCTGAAGTCAATCCCTGAGGCTGCTGTCTCAGATGCGGCAGCGAAGCTCACGCACGCCGAGCATTGGGTAGGGTCGACAAGATGCAGAGAGAAGAAGTGGCGCAGCAAGGCAACCGAAGGAAGGATGCCCATCATTGCCCCGCAAAATAAGGCGAAGACCGAAAGAAGGGTGATGGATTCAGGACCTAGATGCATCATATGGATCTGATAGTGGGAAAACACGGCATTGAAGAAATCAGAAAAGGGGGGAACCAGACCCGCCCACAGGGTGTCGGTGAAATACTGGACCTCGGTGACTATCCTGTCGATGGAGAAGTGAGACGCGGGCCAGGCCGTTGTCCTCCCGCATTCGTTGAAGATAGTGGCCAGAGCCGAGCTGACCTTGCCCAAGCCGTCGGCGGGGGCCGCCAACAGCGGCGAGCAAGGCGGAGGCATGGGTTTCTTCCCTCTTCCCTTCTTCGTCGGAGCCATGGTGATGGAAGGGGGGGAAGGTTCGAGATTGGGTTGAAAACAGAAGCTGGAGTTCGAGCGGAGGAAGGATAGAGGGCGCTCGAGCAACAGAAAGGGGAGCGGCTGTGTACGACTACGAGTCCGCCTAGCATGGCGCAAAATAAGGGGGCGTGGGGGAACAGTGCCGCCCACGCCCAATCAACCGCCACGCGGCGCCCAAGGCCGTAGGCTGTTAGGGCCCGTGGCGCTTCGCCCTTGCCCTTTCGCCTCCCTGCACGGCCAAGTCCGGGCGCGCCTTGGGGCCGGGGGCTACTGTCGGTGTTCTGGGAACGGGGGTCCCCAGACTTGCCTGCCTGCGGCCTGCGGCGTGGCTCAAAGGGGGCCCAGCATGGCCCGTCTTCATCAACACAAACCCAAGACCCTCGCGAGGGGCCAAGCCTCGCGAGGCGGACGACACGGAGCTTCCTCAGACACGACCTCATCAGGCTGGCTCGCGAGGAGGCGAAGAGATCAACGCGAGGTACCTCATGAGGTGCCCGTGACGCAAGCCATGACGACCAAAGGCGCCAGGCGGGCGCCAGCCACGCAGTGTCCTCCTTTCCTCTTTGGTGCAAAGGGGGCGAGCGCAGGCGAGAGCATCAAGCAAAGGCACCCGCTTCGGTGCAACGAGACCAAGACCAGTCCAACGGCAGGGAGGAAGTCATTGTGGAGCCCAAGCCAGCGTCACCACCAGAGCCTTTGGCAGGCGAGGACCAACTTTAGTCAGGATAAGTGTACCAGATGTTCCCCTTCAAAATGGCCAATTGTTGGCGCCCTTCCCACTTAATATTTGGGAAGAGGCCCAGGGCCTTTGCCTATAAATAGGACTAGCCACCCCCAGGGTAGAGAGATCGAAATCAGAGAGAGAATTGAGAAGAGAGAGAGAGAGAGAGAGAAGGGTGACTGAACTCCTCCTAGCAGTTCATCCCCTCAGCCAAGAACAGACCCTCGAACCTCAAGGGTCTGCCGGAACCCGAAATCCAACAAATACCGAAAGCGGAAACGTTTAATAACGCGGTTCATGTAGTCGAACGTGTTCGTGATCCAACCGATCAAACACCGAATGTACGGCACCTCCGTGTTCAGCACACATTCAGCTTGGTGACATCCCTCGAACTCTTGATCCAGTTGAGGCCGAGGGAGAGTTCCATCAGCACGACGGCGTGGCGACGGTGATGATGAAGTTTACCAGCGCATGGCTTCTCCTAAGCACTACGACAATATGACCGAGGTGTGTAACTGTGGAGGGGGGCACCGCACATGGCTAATAGAAAGTTTTGTGTGCCTTTGGGGTGCCCCTTCCCACGTATATAAAGGGGGGAGGAGAGGTGGCCGGCTCTAGAGGGGGGCGCGCCATGGGGGGAGTCCTACTTGGACTCCCAGTCCAAGTAGGATTCGATCCCCCTTTCCTAGTCCAAGTAGGAGAAGAAGGGATGGAGGAAAGGAAGAGAAGGAAGGAGGGGAGCACCGCCCCCTCCCCTTGTCCAATTTGGAATGGGCAGGGAGCGCGCGCCACCTCTGGCCAGCCCTCTCTCTTCTCCACCAAGGCCCATGATGGCCCATTAACTTCCCAGGGGGGGGTCCGGTAACCCCGGGTACTCCGAAACTTATCCGAAACAACCTGAACCATTCTGGTGTCCGAATGTAACCTTCCAATATATCAATATTTATGTCTCGACCATTTTGAGACTCCTCGTCATGTCTGTGATCTCATCCGGGACTTCAAACAAACATCGGTTCATCAAAACATGAAACTCATAATACGAATCGTCATCGAACATTAAGCATGCAGACCCTACGGGTTCGAGAACTATGTAGACATGACCGAGACATATCTCCGGTCAATAACCAATAGCGGAACCTGGATGCTCATATTGGCTCCTACATATTCTACGAATATCTTTATCGGTCAAACCGTACAACAACATACGTTGTTCCCTTTGTCATCGGTATGTTACTTGCCCAAGATTTGATCATCGGTATCATCATACCTAGTTCAATCTCATCACCGGCAATTCTCTTTACTCGTTCTGTAATGCATCATCCTGTGGCTAACTCATTAGACACATTGCTTGCAAGGTTCATAGTGATGCGCATTACCGAGAGGGCCCAAAGATACCTCTCCGATACACGGAGTGACAAATCCTAATCTCGATCTATGCCAACTCAACAAACACCATTGGAGACACCTGTAGAGCATCTTTATAATCACTCAGTTACGTTGTCACGTTTGATAGCACACAAGGTGTTCCTCCGGTATTTGGGAGTTGCATAATCTCATAGTCTGAGGAACATGTATAAGTTATGAAGAAAGCAATAGCAGAAAAACAAAATGATCATTATGCTAAGCTAAGGGATGGTTCTTGTCCAGCACATCATTCTCTAATGATGTGATCCCATTCATCAAATGACAACATATGTCTATGGCTAGGAAACTTAACCATCTTTGATTAACAAGCCAGTCAAGTAGAGGCATACTAGGGACACTCTGTTTGTCTATGTATTCACACATGTACTAAGTTTCCGGTTAATACAATTCTAGCATGAATAATAAACATTTATCATGATATAAGGAAATATAAATAACAACTTTATTATTGCCTCTAGGGCATATTTCCTTCACATCTGCTGCTACCTCCGCAAATAAATATAAATCCGCTTCTACCTCCGTAGCATGGTTAATAATATAGCCTTGTCAATCACGATGTAGAAATATCATTCACTGATACAATTGGGCTGGATCTAAGGCTCGTGATTTTTTTACTTTGTCTCTTTCTCTTTTTGTCTCATTTACTCATTTTACATAGGAGCATGTGTAGAGGATGGCTATTCCTTTTGATGGGACTTCTTCATGGGGTTTAAGACTAAGCTGCTCCGAATTATGCCCGCTGCCCACCACTCTGAATCATGCCATCTATGATAGGGAGTACTACTCCCATTGCAACATTGAGGTCCACTAGGTCTAGCACGTCCTATAAGAAGAGGTTGTCACACAAAACATACATCTTGTTGCCTTCTTCCGCATACAGTACGCACCACTGGTACATACTACTAGTACTACTAGTACTCGTTCTCCTATAAACCTTGCGCTTGGCATCTCCAAAATATTAACCTTGCGCTTGGCTCTTCACCTCTTCGTGAAGTCGAGCAATAATGGTACTGCAGTATACTCACTGGAGTATATCGTTCTGGCTATCTGAGATCGAATGAATTGCTGCACGTCCACCATGTGGGCGAGGGTCGAGCAAGGGGTGAGGGTGAGTGCGTACTAGTATTACGTTTGTTTCAATATGGACTGCATACAGAGCAAAATGAGTGAATCTACACTCTAAAATACGTCTATATACAATAATGTTTGGAGTATGTACTAGTAGTTAATATTGAAATCTACTAAAAGACATATATTTCAAACAATATGATAATCTCTCTAACAAAGGTATGGGCGAGGAGTAAATGGAGGGAGTAGTAAAATTTTCTCCTCGTCCTGCGAGCAACCGCGCGCGTGCGCGAGCGAGCGGGCGTAAGGCGTAGTAAGCAAGCTTCACCTCGTCCTGCGAGCCACTGCACCCGTGGGCGGGGGAGCCGACGTACTAAGCAAGCTTCTCCTCATTCTACGAGTTGACGGGACACATCAAAGGTAATACATACAGAGCATCTCCAGTGTATAGAGCCTTGCCTCTAAGGTAGGCCCCACATGGTTTGCCTCTTTTTTAACATAACGCGTCAAGTCGCAATTTGTTTGTTCACCCATGGTACACAATCCTCCATCAAGTGGACAACTAGTACACGTGTCAAACTACCACGTGGGCTGCCTTTTCGTACAGAAAGGAGTTCCATAGTGTACCCGCGCGGGTGTGGTTGGGAAAGAGGATTCGGGAAATAGACGGGAGTGCGTGCGTCGTGCGTGCACCTCTTCTCTTTGTGCACGTCCCCCACCTACGTGTGTGTGTGAGAGAGATACAAACCTAGATAGATGGCGTGTGCGTTCGTGAGTGTTTTTTGTTGGGGGTGTGATTTCATGAATGTATTTGTGGGAATATGTGTCGGTGATATCTCAAACAAAAATTTGAAACATGCAATGTGTGTGAAATAGAGGCCTATCTATATCATATATAGAGGGGGCGATCCACGAGAAGAGAGGGATAGGTCATAGATATCGATAGAGTCGAAGAGAGGATCAAGTGGGTGGGTGCGAGATCGATGAAGAGAGACATCAAAATTGTGTGTGTGCAAGTCAAAGATATAGGGAGACTGACCTACCAGAACGTCAGAGGGCACAGGGCAAGTTTGTGTGTGGTAGGGAGACATGAGTAGAGCGCTCGATGTACCGGTGTGTGGGGGGAGGGGGGAGGCAGAGACCTAACTAGAGAGGTAGATCGACTCGTATATGTGTTGAGAAGGAGAGACCCAACTATGTCTTGAGGGAGATCTGTCGACATCCATACATAAGTGAAGGACGGGAAATAGGTTGGGACAGAGAGAGAGAGAGGAGAGAGAGAGGGAGAGGGAGGGAGAGGGATAGAGTGTTGGATGGGTCATGGAGTTGCTTCTCGAAGATGGTGGGAGAGGCCTACTAGACAAACTGAGGGTAGAACTACAATATTATCAATAAGAGTGGGGATGTGTTTCTGTGTGTGCGTGTGCGTGATAGATGTGTCAGGACGCGTGCATGGATTATGAAGGGGGACCATGTGTTTGGTAAGCAGACCTACCTAGATCGATAGATCCATTGTTGTTTGTCGGAGGAAGGTAGAGACATAACTAATGAGGCAGATCGATCGACGCGTGGGGAAAATGAGTTATAACAACCTAGATAGCTATATGTATAGCAGGAGATCGGTTGGTGTACATCCATTTGTTAGAGGAAAATAAGGCCCAGCGAGAGACAGAGAGAATGGAGCTAGGAGGTGGTGCTAGAGGTCTACTAGCTAGATAGGGGGAGGAGCGTGCGATTATGAGATCGATGAAAAGAGGGGTGAGAGTTTACACACGTGTAGGACCATATGAGAGACATGAGGCATGGACACAAAAAGGAGGAGATGGGAGGTGCGTGTGTATATAGGCAGACATTGCTGGAGAGGTTTATCGATCAGTGTGTGTCAGAAAGGAGTTGTTGAGACCTTGGGAGAACGACCTAAAGAAAAAAATGAATGTGTGCGATGGATAGAGTGCTGAGGGAGGGGGAGGGCGAGGAGGGCGTGTGCATGCACGAGAGAAAGTTAATGCTAGCTACAAAGGTTAGAGGATTGTGTGGGTGTAAGAGACTAACAAAGATCATAATTGGATATGAAAGTGGATTCATATATTTGAATAGGAGATCATAGTGTTAGAAACATATGCATGCATGAATATAGCGGTGATAGCGTGGTGTGTGGTTTTGGACATGGTGTGTGGTTTTGGACATGTAATACCATAATGTGATAATGTGTGGTGTTTGCAACTCACAGCTAAATATCGAACAATCTAAATTACTATACATCGAACAATATTACATTTTATTTGAATTTGTGATAATGTGTGGCGTTTGCAGATCACAACTAAATATTGAACAATCTAAACCATATATTATATATCAAACAATCTCACATTTTATTTGAATTTGTGGTAAGGTGTGGCGTTTGCAACTCATATCTAAATACTTGTAGGCGTAGGGGGCGGGGCACCATACATTATGTGATAAACACATTATACATATGAGAGATGGTTTAGATTATGAAGATCTAGCTAGAGATTGAAATTTACTGTGATTTGAAATCAACATAAAGTGGATTCAAAAAATCGAGTTCGATTTCATATAGTACACATAGTTCATATCTAACTCGACAATAATCATGTGGTGTGCTGTGAAGATAATATACAAACGATGGTTTAACTTGACAATAATGATGATTGTAGATCTTATTAAAATAGAGAAACAAATTCAAATGGTTTAACTTCACAACAATCATGATTGTAGATCTTATTCAAATAGAGAAAAAAAATTCAAATTTAGTTCATATTGAAGCAGTACTATATACGTTTGGAATGCACTAAAACGTTCATTTGAGGAGCAGGTTGCATGCATTATACACGTAGCAAAATATTTTAATTGAACATAACATGAATTCAAAGGTTTGAATGGCATTTGTAGTGCGAATTGATTTGGTACAGTACACGGGACTAGAATCTCTTGTGTGGTGCGAATTGATTTCTTTTTGTTTTTTCATCGACGGATGTGCGAATTGATTTGGTACAGTACATGTTAGGCTTGTCCGGAAATTTCAACCCGCGCCTTGTTACCCCAAAATATTTAAGATATATCTTTATCTCGTTGTGCTCCGAAAACTCCCTCCATCTCAACCCGCGCCTTGCTATCCCAAAATTACAACGCGCGCGAAAACTCCCACCTCCTGCGAAATGCCCGTGATACCTCTGAACCGAAAGAACCGCCTAGCTCAAATAGGTGGGGGTACTTTTTTAACTTACCCCACATTTCGGACAAGCGCATCCTTAAGCTATGGTACCCCCCCTCCCATCACATCTGCCCACCCATTCGTACACCGAGGACACGAAAAGCCGCAAAGCCCCACACCCTCCTCTGTCCGCCATCCAGCCGGAGCCTCTTCCCCGACGACGTCGTCCACAGCAACACCTCGACGTCCCTCATCCACTGTACCGGATGAGGATCCGTCATCAATCTTGTCGTCCCACCGGTTCATCCACCCGTCCTCCACCTCCAAGGATCTACCCCGACATTCCCCTCGTCTTTCGCGCTACCTCCATTCCCACACCGTCATCTTCACCTGCACCACCGGAAGAGTAGCATCATCACCATTTCTTCGGATGAAGCTGAGGCCTAATTGGCACCACCAAAGAGGTTGTACACTAATCGCCGCATTTTCTTCTTTATTCGATCCCACGATGCTGCCGGCGCTCGGTCCCGAGCCGACATGGCGTGCCTCCATCCACGGCGGCGTCACCGTCCACTTCCTCCACGGCATCGCTCCCTCGGTGGTGACGTCCACATCAGTAGGAGCTGCTGCTGCTTTAGCTCTCGCTCGCGCTGCTGCTTTGCTCTTGCTCTCGGTCCCTTGCCTGGTCTGCTCTTGCTCTTGCTCGCACTGCTGCTCTCACTCTTGCTCTTGCTTGCGTTGTTGCTCT
The DNA here is from genome assembly GCF_018294505.1 of Triticum aestivum. Taxonomy (NCBI): domain Eukaryota; kingdom Viridiplantae; phylum Streptophyta; class Magnoliopsida; order Poales; family Poaceae; genus Triticum; species Triticum aestivum. The sequence continues at coordinate 204,244,057 of NC_057800.1, read as the reverse complement.
ACTCTTGCGTGCGCTGCTGTTGCTCTACTCTTGCATGCGCTGCTGCTGCACGAGCAGCAGATCCTGCACTCCCTCGAGCCCCTGCAGCTGCTACCCGAGATGCTGCGACACGACCAGTTGCCCTAGCTCTCGCACGCGCTGCTGCTCCGGGTGCTGTTTCTACTGCTACTGCTTTTCTGCTACTAGTGCGTTCAGTTTCAATAGTAAAATTCCGTTTCGACAGCAAAATTCAGTTTAGATAGTTAAATTTAGTTTCAACAATTAAATTCAGTTTCGACAGTTAAGTTCAGATATGAGCGGCTGATGTATTTTACATCTAGCACTTTGTGGTTATTTATTTTACGTTATCTATTGAAGATGCTATTAGAATTCCACTCAGGTTAACGTTGTCTCTCTTGTCCTGCTTCTGCCTCGCCGTCGTACAACTCACCGGAGCTGCTCCAACGACGAAACCCTCCATCACAGTGGAGCAGTACACCAGGCTCCATCTCCAGACGCCTAAGATCTTCTTCCCCTCCTCCGACAGCCAAATCAGTCGGAGCATCCTCACCGACCAACCCAATCACACTGAGATCGACATGGCTTCGCCAAAGAGGTTGTACACTTGTTGCATCTCTTTTTTACTCTACATGTTACATATATTGTCCACTGAGCACACGTAGTAACGTGAAATACGATTAGTTTCTCCTACTATATGACAAGCATTGAGGTACCAGGCAACTTAGCTATCCGTGAAGAACTCTCTTGAACACCATCATTATTTATCTCTCCGTGTTTGAGCTGTGCATTTGTAGATGGGCCTGGGAGTTGAGCTAGTAGGGCAGTGGCCTGGGTCCAAAGTAGTAGAAGTAGCACAAAAACATTTTTTGAGTGTAGGCTTTTCCCTGCTCAAGCCTGCCTACTAGAATCGCTAGTGCTTGAAAGGAAAAATGAAGGAAAAACATAGGAATTGGAAAGTTTCCTAAGGTACTACTATCCATGCATTTGGTTCAAAGGAATGGAGCAAAGGAAAACTGTAGGATGTGTTCCTTTAGTGTCTTCTTGAAAGAAAAACCATAGGAATTTTAATATACACTTGTCCTCCTTTTCAAATTCCTATTCATGAAGCACAAGACTAAGAGATAGTAGCATAATAGCATTATAACCATACATTTTCTTGTTGTTTGACTTAATCTCACCATGCTTCTTTGCATCCTGTGATCTTCTGATTCTTATGAACCAAACACCCAGATTGGCAGAAATCTTGTGTTTTTAAATTCTCCGTTTTGCACGTGCATTCCTATCTATTCCTGTGTATTTCCTATCCCTGCATTGCTAGAATCCTCAAATTCAAACAAGACCTTACACAATTACTTTTGTTATAGATATGTGTCAAAGAAAATCTTGTGTGGTTTGTCCCGCTCCTACTTTGCTATGTTCCACCCTAGCTCAGCAGCTCCAATGACGGAAGGGTTCACCACTGCAGGGATCCACTCTCGAGACTATCTTCTGCCGCCTCGGATCTTCTTCCCCACCACCGGCAGCCACGACAACTGCTTTACCAACATCAACAGAGTAGATGACCTTGAGGACTACACGGGTCCGCAAGAGAGGTCGCACTCTTCCGTGTCTGCTTACGTTATGCATCGCTTAATATGATGACATGCTACTTTATCGTTGTGTTCACCTTTTAGACTCTGAGTCAGGTCCAAACTAATGCTGAAACTTGAGTTTTTAAATGGTTGTGGGGTACATACACTACAAAAAAAGACACATCTGTGACATTTTGGGTCGAATGAAATTTTTTTCTGTCATACATATGACACTTCTATGACGATAATTGTGACAAAACCCGGTATCATCATAGATGTGGTGGGCTCCTACTTCTATGACAAAAAATCATGACAGAAAATGGGCTTTTCGTCCTGGGCGGGCCGGAGATGCAGCTGCATGACATTCTTTGGGCCGTCCATGACGAAAAAAACCATGGTAGAAGCGAGGGCGAGGAAAATTTCGGGGAGTTCCCGATTATGGTGGGAGGTCGGGGGCCGAGCGGTGCGCGTTTCTCTCATACACGTACGCGCGTGTGTGCGAGGCGTTGGCTCTAACTAAACCCGAGCGAGGCATTGGGCTCTAACTGAACCCGAGCGATCGATCGATGGCTGTTAACTAAACCCGATCGAGCAATTCCTTCGCTACTGCTGCTAACTGAAGCCGATTGATGCTGCCTCTGGATGAACAGTGAGCGTTGCGGGGGGGTGAATGAACAGTTCCCAGTGGGGGTGGATGAACAGGACCCCGTGGTGTTGCCTCTGGATGAACGGGACCCCCGATCGATCGAGCCGGTTGGGGCTGGATGAACAGGACCCCATGGAGGGCTGGATGAACAGGACCACCCCATGGAGGGCAGGATGAATAGTAGACGATGGAGGGCAGGATGAACAGTAGCCCGTGGAGGGGTGGTTGAAAAGGAGCCCGTGGAGATGGCTGGTTGAACAGTAGCCGGTGGAGTAGAGCATGGTGGAGGCTGGATGAACAGGAGCCCGTGGATGAACAGTCATAGGTGGAGGCTGGAGGAGGTCGACGGTGGATGAAAAGTAGCTCATGGAGGCTAGAGGGGGTCGACGGTGGAGATGAACAGTATCCCGTGGAGTCCCGTTTTGCGGTACGCCACACCCCTTCCGATGAATAGGACCCCAGTTTCGACCGTAGCGCTCCAACACAAGTCCGTTTCGTCCGTTTTGTGGTACGCCACACCCCTCCCGATGAACAGGACCCCCGTTTCGACCGTAGGAGGTCCATTTCCTCTGTTTTGCGGTACGCCAGACCCCTCCCGATCAACAGGACCACGTTCCGAACGTAGGAGGTCGATTTTCTCTGTTGTGCGGTACGCCAGGCCTCGTTTCCATCGCCTGTTCCGTCCAAGCCCTCCCGATGAACACGACCATGCATTCCGTTCCGACCCAGCCGGTTGGCTCCCACGCGTTCCGTTGCCTCCCCATGAACACGACACATTCCGTTGCCTCCCCATGAACACGACGCATTCCGTTGCCTCCCCATGAACACGACGACGACGCTGTTTCTCCGTTCCGACCCAGCCATTTACACGAGCCCTGGCCGTACGTATGCGTGAGTAGGCATTCGAGACCTCGCCCGTATGTACACATACGTGGCCGTATTTTCTTTCTTGCACCCTGGCCGCTGTACGTACGTTTACATGCTACATGCGCGCCTCTACTACGACACGTGCGCACCTCTACATCGACCAGTATGTACGTACAAGTTCGCGACCAGAATGACAACGTTACGTACGCTTCGACCAGGTGGGTCCCGACTGTCAGGCACTTCCTTGCCTGCGAAGATGTAGCTGGTGGGTCCCAGCAGTCAGGGGGCAAATCGTTTTTTTGCCCGGACGCACTTCCTTGCGTGCGAAGATGTAGCTGGTGGGTCCCAGCAGTCAGGGGGAAACATTTTTTTCACGAAATACATTGGCCGTTCTGGTGGGTCCCAGCTGTCAGGTGGAGGAATCATTATTTTCCGTGTAATAAGGAGGCACTTCCTTGCTGCGGCCGTGGACCCAGCTGTCAGCCTCTCCACGTACAGTCCACGTCCGATGGAAGTCGTTCCTTGACCACGTTGACCACGCCGCGCCGAGAGCACCAGGGCGGTGGACGACGGCGAGGCCTAGGAAGGGGACGACACGGAGGCAGGGAAGACTCGGCAGTTGTTTCCCACGCGGAGGGGAGTACGACTGTACGAGGGTTTACTGGTTCGTCTGCCGTCGCCGGAGAATAACAGCAGGTGTGGGTGAGTAGAGGGATGGCTAGGCCAGCGATGGGAGTACGGTCGGGCGGTGAGGCCTGCGCGGCAGCACAGCCGGCCGCGAGGAGGAGGGAGCAGGCAGTCCCGCCGGCGCTTGTTTGAGCGGCTGGAGCAGGAAGAGCAGAGATTGAAGAAGCACGACGGCCGTTGGATGGACATCCAACAGTCAGTGCTTGTGCGTCAACCTTTTTTTAGGAAAGCCTCAAATCTGTGGAAAACAGCATACAACCCATCTGCCATTATTTCTAATAATTTACAGCCCATTTGCTAATTCTTAAGGTTTTTTTGGAGCCCATATTCTTTTTGTTAGCATTACAGCCCATATTGTGGCAACGGTTAAAAAATTATACGAAATTTTGCATATTTCGGTGCGGTCCGAACTGTTTTTAATCCCGAAATTTCGACTCACATTCAAACTGATTTTAAAAATAAATGTATATCAATATAAAATCCAACAAATTCTCCACGCATAAAAATTAATGTAATTTAAAATCTTGAAATGAAAAAAAAGATATTTGAAACTAATTGCCGGTTTGATGTGTTTTAAAAATGTACAACCCATTTCTCATTACTGATGGGCCATTTTCTCGGCCAGCCGAATGAAAGCTCTCCTCGTCTTGAAAGATTTGCAGCCCAACAGGCCTGACAAAGCGACTTACTTGGCAAATCACAAAAAAACTGGGCTGTGGCCGTGGACCCAGCTGTCAGCCTCTCCACGTACAGTACTCTTCCGATGGAAGTCGTTCCTTGACCACGTTGACCACGCCGCGCGGAGAGCACCACGGCGGTGGACGACGGCGAGGCCTAGGAAGGGGACGACGCGGCAGTGGAAGCCCGCGCGGAGAGGACTACGAGGGTTCACTGGTTCGGCTGCGGTGTGAGGCTGCCGTCGCCGCAGGGCCTGGCCAGCGGTGGGAATAGTAGGGGGCGGTGAGGCCTCTGCGGCAGCACAGCCGGCCACGGGAGGCAGGAGCATGCGGCACGACCGGCGCTGCTTTGGGCGGCTGGAGCAAGAAGACCAGAGGTTGAAGAAGCACTACGGCCGTTGGATGGACATCGTACGGTCACTGGAGCTAGAATCGTTCATATTGACTAAGTTGACAAAGCCCTTCGTCCCCGTCAACTTAGTAGGCCCACAAGTCAGCCTCCCAGCAAGGTGGGTCCCAGCTAGCCAGGGCAGTATTCATTTTTTTGTGCGTAATAAGGAGGCACTTCCGGTGGGTCCGAGCTGACAGCGGGGGGAACGTTTTTTTTGCGAAATACGGTGGCCCGTCCGGTGGGTCCCAGCAGTCAGGGGGAAACGATTTTTTTTGCAAAATACTGGTGGCCCGTCCGGTGGGTCCCTGCTGTCAGGTGGAGGAATCATTATTTTCCGCGTAATAAGGAGGCACTTCCTTGCTGCCGCCGTGGACCCAGCTGTCAGCCTCTCCACGTATAGTCCATGTCCGATGGAAGTCGTTCCTTCCACGTTGACCACGCCGCGCCGAGAGCACCAGGGCGGTGGACGACGGCGAGGCCTAGGAAGGGGACGATGCGGAGCCGGTGAAGACGCGGCAGTGGATGCCCACGCGGAGAGGAGTATGAGGGTTCACTCGTTCGGCTGCGGTGTGAGGCTGCCGTCGCCGCAGGGCCTGGCCAGCGGTGGGAATAGTAGGGGGCGGTGAGGCCTCCACGGCAGCACAGCCGGCCACGGGAGGCAGGAGCAGGCGGCACGACCGGCGCTGCTTTGGGTGGCTGGAGCAAGAAGACCAGAGGTTGAAGAAGCACTACGGCCGTTGGATGGACATCGTACGGTCACTGCAGCTAGAATCGTTTATATTGACTAAGTTGACAAAGCCCTTGGTACGTCAACTTAGTAGGCCCACAGGTCAGCTTCCGAAATGGTGCGCCCCAGATGTCAGGGGGAGGAATCATTTTTTGGGCGGGTGAAGCTAGAATATCCGAGATTGAAGAAGAAGCACGGCATCCGTTGGATGGACATCCAACGGCCACTGCTGCTAGAACCGTGTGTTGACTATAAGTTGACAAAGCCTTGCATACGCGTCAACTCTGTTTTTTTAGGGGACGCGTCAACTTAGTAAGGCCAGAAGTGTGTGGCAGAGAACTTATAGCCCATTTGAGATTTGTAAGAATGTGTAGCCCATTTTTGAATTCTAATGGAATTTACTACAGCCCATTTACAGTTTGTTAAAAGTACAGCCCATTTCAACCAACCGTTCAAAACAGAATTCAATAAAATTTCCCACATTTTGATGGGATCCGAAATATTTTTATCCCGAAATTTCTAGTCAGATTAAATACAATTTCAATATAAATTTATATTACGTAAAAATCCAACGAAACATTGCGCTCGCAACAATTAATGAAATTAAAATTTTCAATATCCAAAAATAATATTTTATAAAGTAATCACGTGTTTGGTGCATTTTTTATAGTTACTGCCCAGTTTTTATAATTACATCCCATTTATTATTTCTTAAAGCCCATTTTCTTGTTAAGCCTAATGCATCCCTCCTAGGAAAGATTTGCAGCCCAGCGGGGCGGAGAATAACAACTTGACCTTGCCTGGGTATTCCTAAAAAAAGTATAGCTGGGCTAGCCATTTTCAGCTTGAAAAAAATTAATATCTGGGCTGGATATCTGGCCTGGGCTAGACGGGCCACAGCCCGCCCAGTTAATACCTGCAGCGATGTTTTCGTTGTTGTTCAGAGGAGAAAAATTAATATCTGGGCTAAACATCGAAAAACTCTGCAGTGCTCACACCTCAAAAACACAAATACTGCTCGAGCTGCTTGGTCCCAGCTGTCGGCCGCTTCTTGTGCAATTCTCTCGTTTATTGACTAGTACTACATAGGTTGACAATGGTGTGGGACCGTGATGTCAGGAAACCAGGGGGAAGCAAAATAAATAACTCCAGCGAGCGCTTCCACCTCTGCCTCGTTGTCTCCCGTGGAAACCCCTTTCCTCCCTTTTTTTGCTCGGGCAAGGACCAATGCATGCAGCACGTCCATGCGGTTATTAGGCAAGAAATAAAAGCGCTTTGCATGCTATGAATTACGATGGCCTGCATGGGTAGCTAATAAGGCATCCTCTTAACTGCTGTGATTAAATGTTGTGTTTAGAAGAGAGAAATATTCTTCTTTTCCACCAATCTGCTTGCACCTAGGTCGTGATGCACCTTCTAATACGACTTATTCACCTAGACGGAGGGAGTATAGTTTTATACATATATATATAATAAGGAGGCACTTGCGTACGTGAGGCTATGGACCTGGTGGGTCCCCATTGTCATCCTCTCCAAGTAAAGTCATCTCCTCGCCCGCGCGCGCTTTCCGCCCGAAACAGTCAGCGCCGCCCGCCCCGCTTCCCGGTGCAGGCGATTGCTCCGCCTTCAAACGACACAAGTGTCGTCCGTCCGTCCATCTGCCGCCCACATTAATGATACGCGGTTGCCGAGGCGGCTACTCCGGCGCCACACGTCCGTCCCTCTGCCCGCCCACCATTGCTATATAAACTGCTGCGCCGGCCATAGCCGCAGTCATCCGCATCTGTTCCCTTTCTCCTGTCCACACCACTACTGCCCACCATGGCTTCCTCGCGCTCCAGCGCTCTTCGGGACGGGCAGACGACGGACCACAAGGAGATGGCAGCCATTGCTGTCGACCGGCTGGCCGGCAGGCAGCCGGAGGACGAAGACGTCCCAATGGAGAACATGGTAGTCGATGATCCGGCGCCAACCCCCTCCTCCGCGCCATCCTCGCCGGTGCATCGCACCATGACCATCGGCGAGGCTCGTGCCAATATATGGACAGTGTGAGGCAGATGCATCAGGAGCAGTTCCGGGAGGCGCAGGCCGACGCCGCCTACAACCACCATCTCCTCCAGGAGCACCTACAGGCGGAGGAGCAAATCACCGCGGAGCGGGCGGAGCAGGAGGCGCTGCTTGACTCGTACCGCTCCGCCCGCAAGGGCCGCCTCGAGCGCTGGCGGGACCGCATGCGGTTGGCGGAGGCTGCGGCCGCCTACAAAGAGGCTAGCAAAGAGGGCGATGAAGCGGGCGAGGCGCTGTTTGGCGAGACCGAGGACGAGGCAGAGGACAATGCCGGCTCCGATGAGTCCCCGCTCTGCTGGCGTCGATGAGGCCCTACCCCGCCGAGGTCCCGCGGCGCCAACAACGAGGCAGAGGACACCGTCGGCTCTGCCGAGGCCCCGCCCCACCAACAACGAGGCAGAGGACATCGCTGGCTCAGCCGAGGCCCCACCCTGCCGCTAACGCGGGGGAGGATTTCCACCGCTCCGCTGAGGCGCCGCCCGCCGGCAATGAGACAGAGGACATCCCCGGCTCAGTCGAGGCCCCGCCCCGCTGCCAATGAGGCCGCGCCACACAGAAAACGAGGAAGAGTAAAACATGGTAGGTCGCCACCGCTCGGGTCCAAGTAAGGCCACCGCTGCTACCCTCCTATTGAAGCCAAGCTAGGCGGGTTGACCATTGACGGCCGATTAGCTTCTCGGCGGCGACGTGGAGTCGGGGAGTTCTGCTAGAGAATAACGCTGCTTCTACTTAACTGCTGGTGCAGTTGGCTGACTGACACGTGGGCCCAACAGGCCACATGTCAGTTACACAACTGCACTTGCAGTTAAGTCACTGAAGCTTCTGTTCGGCTCAGCGGGACACAGGTGGGTAGCTTCGGTTAATTAATTATACCTCCAGCGCACCCCTTTTTAGTTGAAGAATGTATGAAATGTAATGAAATCTGGCATGTTTATATGAAATCCGACCGTGTATGAATGAATTTATTTCGATTAGTTCGAATTCCTGTATCACTGGCATTGGATGAACATGCAAAACAATATGTACTAGCATTATTCCCAGGGTGATCACCTCGTTTGCAGCAGTTTCACATGTACTCCCTCCGGTCCTTTCTAGTCTGCATACAAGTTTTGTCTGCAGTCAAAGTATCTCTACTTTGACCAATCTTATACAAAAAAGTATGCACTTTCACAATGTGCGAAGTAAAAAGGAACAGAAGGAGTACAAAGAGTTTGAGCAGGTTTTTAGCGTTTCTGTACATTGCAATCAAACACACAGGCCTGGCAATTCATAGAGAACATTCAAAACAATCGATGATTATGCATCTCAGCGACTCACATGTCAGAGGCAATATTTACTTCACAACTAAAGAATAAAGAAAAAATTGATCGACGCTGCTGACAGCAAGGGCGTCCCATTCGAAAATATCAAACGCATGTCTTGCTAAAATCAATGAGCAAAATTTGACAAGGTTGTCCCATTCCAAAATATCAAATGCCTACGATTGTGGAATGGGCAGGGTTTGCCATCAGTTCGGACATTGACATGGCACCTCGTGCTAAATAAACCAGCTGTTCTTTTTGTGCAGTTCCACCAAAATCAACCAAATTCGCGCGTAGCTTGTATGATTTCGCCCTTATATGTTGCAACGCCTTGAACTTATCGGCACCTCCTTTCTTGTGGTGGAAATGAATGATTCGATGTATTCATGAACATTTTGTGCAGTTCCCATTGAAATCAAGCTGAGCACCCCTGTTTGCACAAATACAAAAAAGTGATTAGTATAGAGCAAACTGTACTATGAATTGACAGTTTCAACAGGCACATACATGGTCCATGTAGAGCACACTTTTAGAAAAATGGAACTCACCAGAAAGAATCCTAGAACAACATTGTACTCGCGCATCACAGCAAAAAATGGAGATTTTGTCAGTCCTTCTGAGCTGAAGTTAGTTTGGTCTTGTGGGGAGTAATGTAACCATCCTTCAACTGCTCCTTCTGATGATAAGATAGACAGGGCTTCTTCATCCTGGCATAATCGGAACTAGTCACTTCACGTACTCCATATTCTTCTTCAGAGGAAGATGATCCTGTTGTGCAAAGACAAGAGGACTACTAAATGCTAGCATCACTGTTTGCTCGAAAAAAAGGAAAGGAAATATTTAAAACAGCACAGATGAAGCACTTCTCAAGGACAATACCACTTTTTCATGACAGTATCTAAACAGTAGCACAACACCAATAGAGATGACAAAGCTCAATCATATGGATGAAATCAGTGGGCGAGTACCAACCTTTGTCAGGAGGCTTATTGTGTAGAGCATACAGATGAAGCAATTCTCCGGAACCATCTGTTGCAATCTACGGTGGTGGCCATGCTTACTATATACTCCTCGATTAGTTTAATGTTTCCAACATCTTCTTGTGCAGTTCCACTAAAATATATGGTATCTTCAAAGAAGATCCCTGTTTGCACAAGTAGAGATAATTACATATTACATTAAGAGTGGCATCAAATCAGTGGCAAAACAATTGCTCGTTCCAGCCATAGCAATAAATTAAGATGCAAAACTATATCATTACTTGTGTCATCACAGTTCCAGTGCTTCATTACAGCACCGGGAGTTGATTTTTGTTTTTCTTCCCCTTGTTCTTCCCCTTCATCACTTGGTTCAATAACAAACAAGCTTCGCCTTCAATGTAAGATTTGGCATGTCAATTAGGGAGCACAAGTATAGTACTAAACTTAATTTTCTGATGAAAGTGGCAAAATACAGGCCAGCAGTTGTGAAATATCCTTATCTTACCTCAATGGGATATTACGGTGCACATACAGATTGGAAGTCTTGTCTCCATTTGTGCAGTTCACTAAAATCAAGCAACATTATCGTACAAGTAGCACAACATATGAATGCACACTGCAGAATCATGTGAAAGAAGGCTAGTACTGACCTCTCATGATGCGGAATTCAAACAACTCACAAGAAGAAGATCTGAACCAAATTCGCCTTAACGGATAGGAAGTAAGATCTCCTCTTGTGCAGTTCCACTAAGATCAAGCAATCAAGCAACGTTGTCGGTGTGACATTTTGGTTGAACTGCACAAAACACTCTTAAAACAAAAGTGTTTTGTGCAGTGCAACAAAAGGTCACAATGGCAACGAGGTGAAGCAGATAACCCTGTTTACACAGAGGTGCAAAGGAAACAATTAGTGGTCAATAACGGTGGATGACACAGAAGCCAACAAAAAGAAGCATCTACCTTATCTAAATGGGAAAGAAAGCAAGACAGTAGCATTTCTCAAACGGTGGCATTGATTAATATTAACATAGAGATTATATTAACAATAAAATTCGTTAAACATGTAATTTGCTTTTAACTGTGGCATTGCATCAATTTTCCAGCGGCATTATTAGAGGGTGTTTGTTTACAAGGACATTTTGGTGTAGGCACTAAAAAAACTCCGTGTCAGTCCCATCTAAACCAAAGAGGATGGACTTTTAGGGACTAAAAGTGGGCATTTGGGACTAAAGAAAGAAGACCTCGAGGGAGTCTTTTTGGGACTTTTTCCAATAGTTTCCCCTGCCACGCATCGCACCTTGTCTCTATTAGTTCATCACTAGGGGTAACATGGTCTTTTAGCATGTCATTTAATAACCTCTAGTCCATGTTTAGTCCCTGGAACCCAGCAGGTAGGGACTAGGGAGTTTTTAACCAAACAGGGCCTTAGATTAACAACAGCTAATGAGTTGCACGGGACAATGGACGCACCAGCACCATGTGCATCTACCGATGTACTGTGGTCATGCACAGTCTATTGCAACAAAGAACAAGCAACCAAGGAGCATATTTGTGTTGGTCCCAGATTTGTTATCTTTAGACGCCTTTCCCTCTGTGAGCGCAGCAAATCTAGTCCTGCTCAAACTCTACAGCCTTGTCCCTTCCTTTCCTTTTTGAACTAGTACTTTCGCCCCTTCCTTTCCTCTTTGAACCACGTCCTAGATTTATGCGATACAACTTTCCCCACTACTTTCCCCCATTCCTTTCCTCTTTGAACCACGTCCTAGATTCATGCTATATACAACTTTTCCCACTACTTTCCCCCACTCCTTTCCTCTTTGAACCATGTCCTAGATTCATGGTATACATGCAGCTAGAGCAATGCATGTGGAGTAAGTAAATTATACCTTAAGGTTCTTGGGGCATGGTTCGATGGGCGACGGGACGGCGGCGAAGAAGAAGGGGTCGGAGGCCCTCCCACGCCGCTGCTGGGTGGAAAGTGAACAGCTACGCCGGTAGTCCCTCGCCGACGGCGACAGCGTTAAGCCTCCTTCCCTTCCCGGCGGACGGATCCTGCCGGCTCTTTGAGCAACAGTGAGGGGGAGAGAGAGGCCAACGAAGTCTTGTTTAGATCTGGAGAGAGGGCGAGAGAGTGTGAAGAGAGCAACTACAAGCGTTGAGGCTCCAGCGGGAAAGGGCGAGAGAGTGAGCGAACAGGCTAACCAGCTACACAACCCCCCCCCCCCCGTTATGTTCAACGAGAGGGAAATAACCTTTTATATATTCCTGCATTCGTGTGACAAGCATGCCGTGTTTTTTGTGTGTGTGTGTGGGAGTCATTGGGATTTCAATCATAATCGTGTCATGTGGCTTTGGTGGTAAGACTATCCACAGTGGTGCAGAAATAATGCAGCCTTAGTCACCTTACCTCTCTCCATGTAGTACGTTGGGTCCCACCAGTCAGAGGGTGAAACAAACAAATTAATAAGAAAAATTAAAAGCGCCAGCGGTGTATCTTACCTCACACATCTCGCTACTACTCGGGAACACTGTCCAATTGATCCCTATGTTCGCTCACGTACTATTTTAAGTGAATCCTTATTATAACATGCACACAAATTTTGGGCACTTGTATTCGACTTAAGTCAGTGTGCCACCGTATCTCGTATACTCCCTCCGTCTAGGTGTAATAAGTCATGTTAGAAGGTGCAACGGGACCAAGGTGCGTGCGTGTGCGTGCGTGTGTGTGTGTGTGTTTTTAACACCATGTGTGTGTTAGAGAGAGCGACAGATCGACCTACTCCTACAGAGAGATGTTGTGTAGTGTACGATTTTAGCCGCGAGAGTCGGTGCATCCTCTCGTTTCCGGGCGTGTCCGGTAGGGACATGCGGACAGCTGCCACGCCCGCTCCTGACCAGCCTGGCCCACCCAAAGCACCTCCATCGCCCGTGTGCGCTTTCCGCCCGAAACGTTCAGCGCCGCTCTAAAGAATCAGTGCCGCATTCATGCCCAGGCAGAGCAGACGCGACCTCTCATTAGCACAAGAGTGATGGTTGCTTCGTCCGTCCAACTTACTGCTGGGTCTATGTGACTTGACGGCTCATTGGTCTTTATTACTGAGGTGGTAGGACTGCTGGATGTCCCACGCTTTCGGCGAAAGGAGGTATACTACTACTACTACTACTACTACTACTACTACTACTACTACTACTACTACTACTACTACTACTACTACTACTACTACTACTAGATTATAATTTTCTCCATTCTTACAGCGGAGGCATGCAAGAGCAGTGAAAACACGCAGGCTCAGTGATTACATGGCCCACCTCACACTATCACCCTGCGACACCTAACTCTTTACATAGTACTCCCTCCGTTCTAAATATTACTATATGAGTCCCTGCGCGTTGGCGCGGAACAGCGGTATATCTCTCTGCGCAAAATTATCAATTTCATAGAACAAAAAAACTCTATAACCGCATGACAAATGTGGTAGCCAAACTAAATACACTCCCATCATCATTATGATCATCCCACGTAAGGAAAAAAGATCAGCCAACTCCTACTGCATAATGGGATTATATTTTTCTTTTTGACATGTTAATGGGACTTAAAAGCTCACTTACATGCATGCTACCGGTGCATTCTTGCATGCAGACATGTTGATGTGATTTAAAACCCCACTCACATGCATGTGGCACGGTATTCCTGCATGCTTGCATGTGGCTTAGTGCGGAGCCTCTCAATGTCAAGATCAGACGGCTATTATGGACTGATTTACTTCATCTAACGGCTACATCAATTTTGATGATGTGGCTCAAGGAGAACATAGAGAATTCCTAGTAGTGGGGGCTAGCTATTACTAGTAGATATAAGTCTTTGTAGAGATTCCACTACATACGGAACAAAATGAATGAATCTACACTTAAAATGTATCTATATACATCCGCATGTGGTTCATGGTGAAATCTCTACAAAGACTTATATTTAGGAACGGAGGAAGTACTAGTATAGTACGTACTGTAATTTATCAGCGAGATAAATTTGTACAATGCTATGAAGCTTCCAGCTTCTGTTACATGTATCTTGCGTCCAAGGTTGCCCGTTGCAACATTTCATCAAATACAAAGAGACTAACATGCATGCTATTGCATCTCAATGGTTGACAGATCATAGCAAATATGTACTCTCTCCGTTCCAAAATAAGTTTCTCAACTTTGTGCAAACTTTAGCACAAAGTTGTACTACTACTAAAGTTCACACTTATTTGGAACAGAGGCAGCTAAAGAAAAAAATGATCCATGTAGTCCCTAGCCCTTGAACCGTGAACCCTGACCAGGCTTCAATTTGCTAGCAACGTTCGAGCTTCCTAATAAATGAAGTTTGCAACCTTTTGACCATAGGATCATTTTGTGCAGTTTCACCAAAATCGAGATGAGCATCCCTGTGGCAAAGAAATTGAACAAGCATGATTAGAATAAGATTACTGGGACTATTTGATGAGACATAAACTCATCACAAATACAGTACGTAGAAGCCAGTAGAGGTATGTGCGGGGCAAAGAAGTAGAGAAATATCCACAGGGAGTGATGTGGGCAGCTGGAGCAGTGGTGCAAGCCGGCTGTAAAGGGAGTTGTACTTGAGGGACGTAGCTCAACCTTGAGGAGGGCGACGGGAGGCGGCAACTTCCCATGTCGCGGCAGTGAGCAAGGGACGAAGGCAACCTCATCGGCTTTGTGAGAGTGAACGGCAGGGACCCCTGATCGGGACGTGCCGATAGTGGGTTTTCACCGTCGGCGATGGCCACCGCATCTACACTAAGCATCCACCCCTTCCCCAAGCGGACGTGATCCGCCGGGATGTTAGAGATGTGGCCACAGTCGTTTTGTGCGAGAGAGTGTGAAGAGAGCAACCCCAGCAAGCAACTGTGTTGGCTGGCCCGTCCTGACTATGTATATAGTGGAGCGGTTTCCTTTTCTCTCCATATGAACCTATCATATTGCGTACGTGCGATTGGCTCTTCGCTTCTTCGCCTTGTGCTTGGCATCTCCAAAATATTGACCTTGCGATTGGCTCTTCGCCTCTTCGAGAAGTCGAGCAATAATGGTAGTGCAGTATATATTGTTTTGGCTATATGAGACCGAATGAATTGCTACATGTCCACCACGTGGGCGAGTGTCGAGGGGCGAGGGAGAGTGCTACATACGGAGCAAAAGGAGTGAATTTACACTCTAAAATACGTCTATATACATCAGTGTTTGGAGTATGTACTAGTAGTTCATATTGAAATCTACTAAAGGACATATATATTCCAAACAATATGATATAATCTCTATAACCAAGGTAGTAGGGACGAGGAGTAAACGGAGGGAGTAGTAAATTTTTCTCCTCGTCCTGCGAGCCACCACGCGCATGGGCGAGGGAGCGGGCGTAAGGCGTAGTAAGCAAGCTTCACCTCATCCTGCGAGCCACCGCGCCCGTGGGCGGGGGAGACGGCGTACTAAGCAAGCTTCTCCTCGTTCTGCGAGTTGACGGGACACATCAAAAGTGCTCCAGTGTATAGAGCCTTGCCTCTAAGGGCCCCACATGGTTTGCCTCTTTTTTAACATAAGATGTCAAGTTGCAATTTGTTTGTTCACTCGTGGTAGACGATCCTCCCTCCACCAAGTGGACAACCAGTACACATACCAAATTACCACGTGGGCTGCCTTTTTCGTACAGAAATGAGCTCCACCGTGTATCCGCGCGGGTGTGGTTGGGAAAGAGACGGGAGTACGTGCGTCGTGCATGCACCTCTTCTCTTCGTGCACGTCCCCCACCTACGTGGGTGTGTGTGAGAGATACAAACCGCTTCGTGAGTGTTTTTTGTTTTGGGGTGGGGTGGGGTGGGGGGTTGATTTCGTAAATTATTTGTGGGAATATGTGTCGATGACATCTCAAACAAAATTTTGCATGCAATGTGTGTGAAATGGAGGCCTATCCATATCATACATAGAGGGTCGGGCAATCCACGAGAAGAGAGGGAGGGGTCATAGCTATCGATAGAGTCGAAGAGAGGATCAAGTGGGTGGGTGCGAGATCGATGAAGAGAGCCATCGAAATTGTGTGTGTGTACAAGTCAAA